>NW_012102132.1:3490186-3494770 GCF_000951045.1 Mandrillus leucophaeus
CGCCTCCCGGGTTCACGCCATTCTCCTGCCTCAGCCTCCCGAGTAGCTGGGACTACAGGAACCCACCACCACACCTGGCTAATTTTTTTTTTTTTTTTTGTATTTTTAGTATGGGGGGGTTTCACCGTGTTAGCCAGGATGGTCTTGATCTCCTGACCTTGTGATCCACCCGCCTCGGCCTCCCAAAGTGCTGGGATTACAGGCATGATGTCCAATTTCTATTCTCTCTTTAATCTCAATTTGATTTGCCATATAAGGTTTTGTCCTAGCCCTCAGTCCAAACTTCCACATTCATGAACTTATTAGATATTACAATGCCCTGCCTTCAGAATAGTATTTTGTTTTCATAATTCATTTGGCAATAAAGTTTATATCTAAAAATCAGGTTTATAATCATACTTTTTTTTTTTGTTTGTTTTTTAAATAGAGATGGAGTCTCACTATGTTGTGCAGACTGATCTCAATCTCCTGGCCTCAAGCAATCCTCCCATCCCAGCCTCTCAAAGTGCTGGCAAGGCATGAGCCACCATGTCTGGCCTGCACATTTTAACTTTGAACACTTCTACCTTTTCAAATAATCTCACCAGTACAAACAAGTTTTTCAAAAGTTTTCTGCTACTATTACGAAATAATAGTCAAAAAAAGCATAAATACGTCAACTGTTTAAAAAATGTTTCTAAGTCTATTTCTTTAGAGAGGAATATGCTTTTAAGGTCAATAAAAGCTTTGAGTCCAGAATAATTGCATTACAAGAGTGGAAGTCTCATAAAAAGGTTGACCAAGTAAAAATAACCCAAAAGGAGGACAGAAAAATAAACAGTCAAATGTTTAGACTAAAAAGTTCTCAGTGTTAAAGTAGGCTGAGCATGTCTTAAAAGTTTTTCCCCTTACATTTTACTACGAAAAGTTTCAAACATACAGAAAGTTTGAAAGAATCGTGGCCACCACCTAGATCCTACATATGTTGACAGTTTGCTGTATTTGCTTTATCACATGTCTACCCATCTATCCATCAGTTCACGTATTTTTCATTCATTTCAAATTAAATGGCAGAGTGGCCAGCATTAGTAGACTTCACCCTTAAAGACTTCAACAAAAATTGCAATGTTTATTTTTCTCTCTGAGGTAAAATTTACATAGAATAAAATACACAAATCTTAAGTGTACCATTCAATGAGTTTTGCTATACCCAGGTTTTCACTGTAATCGTTTCAATAAAGATTTGTGTGTGTATTTCTTTTTTAAAAAAATAGTACAAACTTTATTCATAAATAAAACACAAAGATAAAAGCAGGGACATTTCCTGTTCTTAAAAGGGAATGGTGGAAGGCAGTATGCCATCTGATTTAAAATCACAAGTTAGGTTTTTCAGATGGATGACAGTTGAGATTATTAAATCCCATTCCTGCTTCTCAGATTTTCACAAAATAACACATTAAATTCTCAGTGTGTGTGTATTTCTTAATTTATAATGTATAGCTATGAAACTCAGCATCACTGAGCAAATCTAGAATCTGAATCTAGCCTAGCTTCTTCTAAGAGTAATCAATACCTTTTCTTTCCTATTATATTAGTGATCAATTAATACATTATATTACTACACATACACATTATTGTCACTTACTCAATCAAAGCCCCTCCTTGCAAGCACAATACTTTTTAAAAAAAATCTGCTTACTAAGGTATAGTGTTTTAAGTTAAAATTCGCCATTTAAGTGTACACTGTCATCACTTCAGAAAAGTTCTCTCTTGTCCCTTTGCAGCCAATCTCTTCCCTCTATCACCATACCCTGTTCAATACCTTTTATTCCCACTGCACAAAGCAAATTCTTTGTTATCAATCAAGATAGAAGCAATAATGAATCCTGTAATGGAAACTATATTTTGGATATAAGCATCTGTGCCATATCCAACTCAAGTTATGCAAACTTACATATGGTGATACATGCTTTAGATTCTCCATATGTAGATTATGGTACAGATACCTTGAAATTTATTAAAGGAAGTAAATTCTGCATATGTATTCTGTCAGCATATAGATGTTATAATCTCTAATGCCATTATGATTATTAAAATAGTCTATGCTTCCAAACAGAAACATCTTCGAGCACAAATTTTTCAAAGTACTTTAATAACATTCTGCTGTTAAGTATCCACTCGTGTAAAGCTTTACAACTAAGGAAAATCACTACTGATACATTCAAGATGCCCATTCTCAAATAACATGACAGGTTGGCTGATTTTAAAAAAAAAAAAAAAAGAAAGAGGAACGCTAAATCTAGATGGAAAGAATCTTACATTTTAATAGTTATTAATTTACACGTGGTGGGCAGCCTCTAAGATGGGCCCCAGTAACCTGGTCTCCTGTATTTCCACCCTTGTGTAATCAATCCCCTTCCCTGGAGTGCAGGCTGGACTTACTGACTCATTTCTAATGAACAGAATAGAGCAGAAGTGGTAAGATGTCACTATGAGATTAGGCTGTAAGACTGTGTCTTCAGTCTTGGGCACTCTCTCTCACTTTTGCCCCCTCTTTTATGTTTCATGCTGGGAAGTGAGCTGCCAGGCTGTGAACAGCCAGCCCTGTGAAGAGTACCACAGCCAGTGAGGAACTGAAGCCTGGCAACAACCACGTGAGTGAACTTGGAAGAGGATTCGTCCTGCAGTCGTGCCTTCCTTCCGGTGAGATAGCAGCACTGGACTACAATCTCAGGAGAGATCCTGAGCCAGAGGCATACAGCTAAGCCACGCCCAGATTCCTGACCCAAAGAAACTGTGAGATGACAACTGCTACTTTAAGGTAATTCATTACCCAACAATAGGTAACTAATATACTGTGAGATTTATATTAAATCAGCTGCAATTTGAGCTACAGATAACTAACGTAAGAAAATGTGAAAATGAATTCAATCATTAGTACCCAGGCTTTCTCATTTATCTTTGAGGTAAAGGTTTATTTTTTTAATTAGAATTTTTGTTGAGATAATTATAGATTCACATGCATTCGTAAGAAATAATACAGAGAGATCCCTTGTATTCTTTGCTCAGTTCCCCCATTGGTAACATTTTACAAAACTATAGTATATTATCATAACCAGAATACTGACATTGATACAATCCACCCATCTTATTCAGATTGCCTCAGTTTTACAGGTACTCAACTGTGTGTACATTTCTTACATTTTAATTTTCTCCCATACTCAAATTATGCCCCTTTGTAATTAAAATCTAGCCATTACATTATTCCTTATAAATGTTCTATCTGATGGTAAAAGTTGTCAAGAGACAAGATTTCAGAATTTATTTCACAGCTCCAAACAAATTGAAAATGGACTCAGTAACAGGAAGCAATAAAGACCACTTATAGGTGATGTAATTGTCAAAGAAAAATTCACTTACCCTGAAAGTTTTCTTGAAAGCAAACTATAAAACAAATGTTACCCTTTCCCCAGAATTAATGTATTCGTATGTGAAATTCAGATGTGAAGTATTAAGTGCGGTTGAAATTTTAACACTGCCTTTTTTCCTCTTATGAAAGAAGTGAGAAGTTAGTATTGTTTGTGTAACAACGCCTCAAAAATCAATATATCCAAGTTTTAGTTTTATGACTAGGCAGTGTTAAAATTAATACTTAAACATCCACACACAAACAGCCAAGGAAAAAGTCAAGCTGATTACGAACCATGCAAAGCCAAACACTTTTGCATAAAAGATACACCTTAAAGGAAAACAAAGGGATACCTACTTTCTGCTGCTAGAAGTCCTAGGAGGAAGGCAGCATATGGACAAACAACAAACAGTATGATTTTACAACAAGTAGGTTATCAAGCCACAGTTTGGCCCACTACATGAGCCACCAGAAGCACGGTCCCCCAGCCAACCCCAAAGTGAGCCCTTATGTTCCACAAGTACAATCACTGGAACTGTTTGGGATTTCAGACATCAAACACTGGGTTCTGATTCCGAATTATTTGATTTGAAATATGAGAAAAGAATATTTCTACTTTGAATTTTTTTTTTTTTTTTGAGATGGGGTCTCACTCTACCACCCAGGCTGCAGTACAGTGGCACAATCTCAGCTCATTGCAACCTCTGCCTCCTGGGCTCAAGTGATCCTCCTACCTCAGCCCAGCTCCCTCCCCTCCTGGTAGCTAGGACTACAGGCACATGCCATCATGCCCAGCTAATTTTTGTATTTTTAGTAGAGACGGGGTTTTGCCATGTTGGCCAGGCTGGCCTCGAACTCCTGACCTCAAGTGATCCACCCACCTCCACCTCCCAAAGTATTGGGATTACAGGCCTGAACCACCATGCCCAGCCTCACTTCAAGCAACACACAGTTTATCATAAGATTAAATGAATTCTAGTAAATGCAAAATGTATGCATTTCAATAATCAAAATAGAAAATTATCATTTACAGAAAAACTGTTTTACATCATAAACAATATACCTAAACATGTATGACTTTTCATTAGATGACAAGTTTTTAAACTGTTATTTTATATATTCATATTTTCCTAAATGCATAGAGTATTACTCTTTTTATTTTCCTTTCCTTTCCTTTTTTTTTTTTTTTTTTTTTT
>NW_012102132.1:3494820-3497444 GCF_000951045.1 Mandrillus leucophaeus
GAGATGGAATCTTGCTCTGTCGCCCAGACTGGAGTGCAGTGGCACAATCTCAGCTCATTGCAACCTCCATGTCCTGGGTTCAAGCAATTCTCTTGCCTCAGGTGGATTACAGGCACGTGGCCACCATGCCTGGCTAATTTTTGTATTTTTAGTAGAGATGGGGGTTTCACCATGTTGGCCAGGCTGGTCTCGAACTCCTGACCTCAAGTAATCCACCCACCTTGGCCTCCCAAAGTACTGGGATTACAGGCATGAGCCAGTTTCTGGCCCCTTTTCTTTTTTTTGAGACAGGGTTTTGTTCTGTCATCCAGGCTTGAGTGCAGTGATGTACTCACAGCTTATTGCAGCCTTGACCTCTTGGGCTCAAGTGATTCTCCCGCCTCAGCCTCCCTAGTAGCTGGGACCACAGGTGTGTGCTACCACGCTTGGCTAATATTTTGACTTCTTACAAAGTAGAGGGTCTCCGTATGTTGCCTAGGCTGGTCACAAACTCTTAGACTCAAGCAATCCTCCTGCCTTGGCTTCTGAAACTGTTGGGATTACAGGCATGGGCCATCATGCCTGGTTCTTTTTTTTTTTTTTTTTTTTTTTGAGACAGAGTCTTGTTCTGTTGTCCAGGCTGGAGTGGCAAAATCATAGCTCACTGCAGCCTCAAACTCCTGGGCTCAAGTGATCCTCCTGCCTCAGCCTCCCAAGAAGGTAGGACTACAGGTGTGTGCCACCACACCCGGCTAATTTTGTTGTTATTGTTGTTGGGGGGACAGGGTCTGGCTGTGTCACCTAGGCTGGAATGCAGTGGTGCCATCTCGGCTCACTGCAACCTCCGCCTCCCAGGCTCAAACAATCTTCCCATCTCAGCCTTCCAAGTATCTGGGACAAACAGGCACATGCCACCACACCTGGTCAATTTTTGTATTTTTGGTAGACATGGGGTTTTGTCATATTGCCCAGGCTGTTCTGAAACTCCTGAGCTCAAACAATCCACCCACCTTGGCCTCCCAAAGTGCTAGGATTACAGGTGTGAGCCACTGCACATGGCCCAGCTAGCTTTTTTTTTTATCTTGTAGAGACAGGGTCTGACTATGTTGCCCAGGCTGGTCTTGAACCCCTGGGCTCAAGTGATCCACCCACCTCGGCATCCCAAAGTGTTGGGATTACAGGCATGAGTCACCATGCCCAGGTTTTAGCCCCATTTCTAAAGATGAAAATGGTAGTAGAGATCTTGACCTCAAATCTCAAAGAGATGTATCCTAAATACATTATAAGCATGTGATTATATTATACAGCCACAGTATGACAATACAAACCATTACTGGATCCACTTCCCTTAAATAGGGTCCACTGTAATCTGAGTGTGAGGAGGGAAGAGAGAGGTTTCAGCTAACACAAGAAGTTACAGGTGGAGGGAACAAAATGGAGTGGAAGAAAAGAGAGACATGAAGCAATAAGCAGAACTGGGGACCACACCTATAAACACAACCAGATCCCTGCCTTTCTTGTGGGAAGGGCTCTGGATAATGACCAAGTCAGCACAAGAGAAAAATGGCAAGGCTTTCTCCTCAGAATCTCTTCTCTAAGATTCCCATTTCTGAATGTTTTTGGAAATCACCTTCATTCAAAAGAGGAAGATTCACATCCCAATTGGTAAAGGTCAAAATGAGGAACTGTAAAACTGCTGGAATGGGAAACTTGATCTTGTCATTTTAAAAAAGTTTTAAATTTTTATGGGTACCTAGTATATATCTATGGGGTACAGGAGATATTTTGATATGGGCATACGATGCATAATGATTACATCATGATAAATGGGGTATCCATCACCTCAAGATCTTGTCATTTTGCACAAGGTACAAGCACATACTAATTGGTAAGAAATTCTGTGTGCGTGTATGTGATTGTGTAGGTGCACACACATGTATAAAAAGAGGAGAGGAGAAGCATAAATACTGACAGATGCTCATGGTACCAATAGGGATGAAGCATTAGTACATTCATTCTTCCTATATTGCTGTGGGACAAAAACCTCAGGCTCTAGGAAGGGCCCAGGGCCTCAGTCCCAGTGGTAATATATGAATATTGATGAAGCTAGCACCAGAGTACAAAAATCAAAGTCAGCACAAAATCAAACATGACAAATATGGAGTGACTCTAACGAAAGAAAGAAAAAAAGCTGAGGCCAAAGGACACATGATTCAGGAGTTAAGTAAATAAAAAACGCATAAATAAAAATTTAGAACACACACACGCACACACACATCTACATATACATATAAAAGGATCCTATGGGCTTTTAATAAATGATCCTTGAGAATATCACACTGGTAAGATGGAAATCTGAGCATTTTATAAAATGGTTTCGGTTTTTTATTTTTTTTAATCTCTTTTTTTTTTTTTTTTGAGACGGAGTCTCGCTCTGTGGCCCAGGATGGAGTGCAGCCGTGCGATCTCGGCTCACTGCAAGCTGCGCCTCCCGGGTTCACGCCATTCTCCTGCCTCAGCCTCCCGAGTAGCTGGGACTACAGGCGTCCCCCACCACGCCCGGCTAATTTTTTTGTATTTTTAGTAGAGACGGGGTTTCACCGTGTTAGCCAGGATGGTCTTGATCTCCTGACCTCGTGATCTGC
>NW_012102132.1:3498064-3513520 GCF_000951045.1 Mandrillus leucophaeus
TTGGCCAGGCTGGTCTCGAACTCCTGACCTGAGGTGATCTGCCTGCCTTGGCCTCCCAAAGTGCTGGGATTACAAGTGTGAGCCACCATGCCTGGCCATGTTATGGATTTTTATATATGGAGAAGAACTTGGTAACTGTTTCAGGAGATAATTCACACGACAGCTCTACATTGAAAGATTCCATTCAAAGCAGTGCTGCTCCACAGTCTGATCTAATACGACTGACCTGGGGAAAAGTTTATATGAGAAGTTTTTGTTGAGAGAGAAGGTAATCAGAAAGATCCCAAAAGACTGACTAGGATGTCGGATTGGATGGAATGCAATGCTGGGTCAAGAGTGTGGAAAGGGGAGGAAGTATTACTGAGGTAAAAAGAAAAAAAAGTGAAATGTTGGTTTTGGAGCCACAGGAGAAAGCAACTTTGGTATTAAAATGAAAAGGAACAAGACATATGTAGACAGGATTTGGTTGCTGACAAACTTCCTTAGAATCCGTTGGAGGATTTAACTAAATGCACAGAAAAAGTTTATTCACAATAGGAAAGAATGGATGTAAATACCAAATGACTCACACAGGTGAATAAGTGAATTATCCAGTTACCTGAGGAGGTAGGGTCTTCGGAGAAATCTGGCAACTCTTCAGGGGGATCCCCATAGAATGAGTTGAATTTGTGACTTGACACAGCGGCTAGTACTGCACCCTAAAGCAAAGAGATGAAAAAATAGATTATTAAAACAAATACACAAATATAAATAAGTTATTTAACAAATTATCTATCTTAAGGATTATCCATTAAGTCAAATATATAGGAGATGATGGCTAGAAGAGAGGTAGCTTTTAAATTATTTCAGATTCCTTTAAATAAATTACATATGTATATACCAGAATAACACTAATTGGGAATTGGAAAAGTATATGAAATCACTTACATTTTGAATTCAAACATGCAACACAGAATGGAATATTCTGCAGTTATTATAAATTGATGTTGTAGAAGGGTGTTTAGTGGAATGAAAAGATGTCTGTGATTACTTACATGAAGAAGGTTTAAAATCAATGTATATTATAATCTCATTTTTGGGTAAAAAAGTTAATATGGATATAAAAGACTGCATATACACCAGAATGTTAATAGCATTAATTATCTCTGGGTGGTAGATTATGAGTCATTTTTCTTTTTAAAATCTTTTTTCCCTCTTTTAGTTTTAACAATGACAATGTGTTACTTTTGTATAGTAATTACCCATCAGGCCACACAACAGAATCAACTACATATGACTCTTTTAAGCTATATGCATAGCCTCCCCTCATTCCTAGTTGGAAATCACTGCCATTTGAGTGCATGACATCCCTTAGGACTGTTGAGTGGAAAAATGTTGGGAGTTACTGCTTCAGTAAATCATATTTATTATTATTTTTTATTTAAACAGCTTTAACGGTACAAGTGGTTTTTGGTTACATGCATAAACGGTACAGTAGTCAAGTGTGGGCTTTTAGTGAATCTGTCTTCTGAGTAGTGTACGGTGTACCCAACAGGTGATTTTCTATCCCTTGCCCCTCAAGTCTCTAGTGTCCATTATACTACTCTGCATGCCTCTGTGTACCCACAGCTTACTTCCCACTTACAAGGGAGAACATGTGGTATTTGGGAGTAAATCATTTAACCTCTCTAGGCTTTCTTATCTGTAAAGTAAGAATATGAAAACGGGCCGGGCGCAATGGCTCATGCCTGTAATCCCAGCACTTTGGGAGGCCGAGGCGGGCAGATCGCCTGAGGTCAGGAGTTTGAGATCAGCCTGACCAACATGGAGAAACCCTGTCTCTACTAAAAATACAAAAAGTTAGCCAGGCGTGGTGGCGCATGCCTATAATCCCAGCTACTCGGGAGGCTGAGGCAGGAGAATCGCTTGAACCTGGGAGGCAAAAGTTGCGGTGAGCCGAGATCGTGCCATTGCACTCCAGCCTGGGCAACAAAAGCGAAACTCCGTCTCAAAAAAAAAAAAAGAATATTAAAACGGACTTATCTTACAGGATTGGCAAAAGTCATAATGTATTCATGAAAGTGCTTTGCGAATTGTAAAGCATTTTGTAAGTGTATATCATTACTAACTCTGCTAATAAAGAACTAGAACGTGAGCACAGCCTTTTGCTGGTCTATGTAGAATCACTCATTTAGTTAGTTTATCAAATCACCTAAGTAGTCTAAGTCTACATTTTAAATATTAACTCTTGAATTTTTCTGGAAAGATAAAACTTGTGTGTGTTTAGGTATCTGCTAATATGAGAACATTATTACTATTTTTTGAGACAGTGTCTCGCTCTGTTGCCCAGGCTGGAGTGCAGTGGCATAATCTCGGCTCTCTGCAGTCTCAACCTCTCAGGCTCAAGTGATCCTCCCATCTCAGTCTCCCAAGTAGCTGGGACTACAGGCCCGTGCCACCATGCCTGGCTAACTTTTGTATTTTTTTGTAGAGATGGGGTTTCACCATGTTGCCCAGGCTGGTCTTGAACTCCTGCTCTCAAGCGATCCACCCGCCTCGGCCTCCCAAAGTGCTGGAATTACAGGTGTGAGCCACTGTGCCTGGCCAGAAAACATTAATAAAATATATTTCCACAAAGTTTACTTACTGTAGAAAGGGAAGAGCAAAAAGAGAGAGGTGATACTGATGTTAACATTCCAGGTAACTTTTGAGATTTCCAAAAGTCTAAAGTTATGCATGAAAGGTTCTTATGCAGAATTATAGCTGCCATGTTGAAAAAACAGTAGTGAATGTTGAGTTCTTCTTTCTATAGAAACTTATTTCACTTTACGTATTATACATGTTTCCTAAAAGCTGGGGGGGAATGGAATTTTTATATATCAAATCGCGTTTCCCACACACTGAAATTAGGCTTTTAGAGATGCTTTATTTTTATTTTCAAATGAAGTACAACTGTATTTCTTAAGATGTTAGTTATATGCTTCAAGGCCTGTTCTTGCTACTGCTATAGTCAAAGATCTATAATAAATACCTATACTACTAGGAAAACACTATTTAAAAGAGCCCTGAGATGTAAATGCTTTTGAAACAATAGTAGTATGTTTTAAATTTATCTGTCTTATGACTAGCAGTTTTGCTTATGTAGTTTTTTTTTTTTTTTTTTTTTAAATAATAGAAACTGAGTCTCACTATATTGCCCAGGCTGGTCTCAAACTCTGGTGCTCAAGCACTCTTCCGGCCTCAGCCTCCCAAAGTGCTGGGATTACAGGTGTAAGCCATGGTGCCCTACCTAATATTTAGTTGTCTGAACCCAGTGACTATAGGTGGTTTAAATATTCAATGCAAGCCATTGTGTAAAACAGCAACATCGTTCTGAAATAGGTCATGGATTCATAGAATTTTATTAGAGTTTGAGAATCAACCTTAGAGATTATTGATTTTAAGAGACTCATTTTGCAGATGAGAAAACTGAGGTCCAGAGAGGCTTAGCAACCTGTTAAGGTCTCTGTCAACTTAGAGACACAATGAAGAGTAGACATAATTGACATCCAATGACTACTCTTCCCAGTTCAAGGATTTCTACTACACTAGGGGTCAGCAATTTTTTTTCTGTAAATAACCAGACAGTAAGTATTTTAGGCTCTAAAGGTCATATGGTCTCTTTTGCAACTACTCAATTCCTGCATTGTAGTGTGAAAGCAGCCATAGACAATATGCAAATTAATGTACTTTGCTGTGTTCTAATAAAACTTTATATACAAGAATAGGCAGTGGGTTGGATTTGACTCCCAGGTCATAGTTTGCCAACCCCTGTATTACATTATTGCTACTGATGAGCAATAATGAATACAGGGGTTGGCAATAATGTAATATTGCTCATCAATAGCAATAATGTAATACAACAATAAAAAAATCAGATTTTATACAAGTAGTTCTTCAAACTTTCTGGTTTATTAAACCCTTGACAAAGAAGTTTTCTACCTGCTTTAATTTAGAAGGTATAATTTAGTATCTTTTAAGGGTGAAACATAATACTTTTGAGTTAATTAGACTATTCACAATCTGTTAAGATAAATAATATTAAAGTACTTTTTTATCAAGCAAATTAACCTAGAAAGGAGAAGGCAGATTATAAATTCAGAGAAAAAGAGCACCACAAGTTTTTAATTTGTAGTTAAGAACCAGAAAGAATTCTTAATCATAATTATAGTTTTCTTGAAATGTCAATATGTCAAACATCAAAATGGAATGCTTCTGGCTAGATGATTCTGTGTGGCATTTAAGGAAGTGGAAAACAAGAAAATGCTTAGGTCAGATTTCTGCTAAGTTAAACTACTGAATGCATTTAATGGGGGAACAAAGATATTGAGGAACACAAGAGCTGAACAAAGATGTATTGCTGACCTGAAGACAAAAGCCAAAAACTGAATACTCCCTTTTTGGTATTTCCTGAGCTCAGAAACATGCATCATGAAGTTTGATAGGTACAAAGGCAGAAGGGTACATTTTTAAACACTAAATACAAAACACACAAGTATTGGATATAAAATAATTGGTTTTGTACCCAAATAGCAAGGTAATACACAGTCATGACAGGACGGTACATTTTAAAACATCTAAATACAAAATATACAAGTATCAGATACAGAATAATTGGCTTTGTACCTAAATAACAAGGTAATATATAGTCATATTCCTGAGTGAACAGGGAAATATACTGAGGGGGGAAAGTGTATCACCAGAACATACCAAGAGGAATGTGACAAAAAATTTGAAAGATAATCATCCTATTAGAATTCAGATGACTGAACTCAAAAGCCTTAAAAAGGGTGGAGAATTTGGAGAGGTTGAGGCTGAACAGAGATGAGCAAAAGTCAAGAAAATCATTTCAAGGTAGAGATGTTAAAGAATTCGGGTTGATTATACTTAAGAATTAGGTCCTAGATGATAATTAGGTGACATGATTAATTAAATCAGAACTTTTGATACGTCTCCATATAGTCACAACCAAAGTTATCATTCAGTTTAGTCTGCATAGTCTATACATATATAATACTCAAACATAACCTAAACATAGGTTATTGGTATAACCTGGAATTTCATAATATTCAGTCAGGATATATGACTAAAAGAGGCTGCAGTATTTTCTCTAGAGAAAATGAAAAATGACACTTGTAAGTGTACTAGATATGGCTATATTTAAGAGTAATTGCACAGAATAGATATCTTAGAAATTCTTTTGGGTCTAGGTAAAAGTATTTTATAAAGATGGTCTTAAATGTACATAATTTTCAAAATCTATTGCCCAACAGGAAGTAATAAATTCTACATTTCAGAATCATAAACTGGTTGGTGGCTCATACTTGTAATCCCAGCATTTTGGGAGGCCAAGGTGGGAGGACTGCTTCAGTCCAGGAGTTTGAGACCAGCCTGGGCAACAGAGTGAGACCCTGTCTCAATTAAAAAAGAAAAAACAACATATATCTATATATGTATTTCTTTTCTTTTCTTTTTATTTTTTTAAGATGGAATTTCGTTCTTGTTGCCCAGGCTGGAGTGCAATGGTGCAAACTTGGCTCACCACAACCTCCAACTCCCAGGTTCAAGCAATTCTCCTGTCTCAGCCTCCCGAGTAGCTGGGATTACAAACATGTGCCACCATGCCCGGCTAATTTTGTATTTTTTTCAGTAGAGATGGCGTTTCTCCATGTTGGTCAGGCTGGTCTCAAACTCCCAACCTCAGGTGATCTGCCCGCCTCAACCTCCCAAAGTGCTGGGATTACAGACGTGAGCTACCGCGCCCGGTCTATATATGTATTTCTTAAAAAAAAAAAAATCACAAATTAACTGATTTGTAAAATCAATATATAAGATCAAAATCACTTCACTTATTATTTTTGGAATTGTTCATACCAGAATATTTGTGGAACTGTTCATACCAGAATAACAGTTTTCAGTTTTTAGAATTAAGGTCCCCACCCTGCTAATTTTTGAGACAGAGTCTTACTCTGTCACTTAGGCTGGAGTGCAGTGGTGGGATCACAGCTCACTGCAGCCTTGACCTCCCAGGCTCAGGTGATCCTCCCATCTCAGCCTTCCAAGTAGCTGGGACCACAGGTGTGTGCAACTACACCCAGCTAATTTTTTATTTTTTGTAGAGCCGGGGGTCTCCTTATGTTGCTCAGGCTCAAAGGTTATCTTTTGGATACCAGATTTAATGCTCTGATTAGCAGAAGCCCACAACGATTGTTATCTCAATTTACTGCCTTTGTACAAACCCTTACTACAGAGAGGACTGTATGTAAATGCTGGGTTTCATTAAGGCACAAAGGTCTTTGATAAATCTTTAAGTTAGTTTTTGTTGAATTAACAGAAAGAAGATTGCCAAAAAGTATCTATTATAGCTTCCTGGTTGACCTGTCAAAAAGTGCTGCTTAGTGTATAAGCATTACTCTGCAGGTACCAAGACTCCATAGCAATACCGTACAATAGAACGATCTGCGATGAAGGAAATTTTCTAAACCTGTGCTGCCTAATACAGTAGCCATCAGCCACACGAGGTATTGAGCATTTGAAAGGTGGCTAGCGCAACGGAGCAACTAAATTTTACATTTTATTTAATATTAATTTATTAACATTGAAATGTAAATAGTTACATATGGCTATTTACTACTGTACTGGATAGTACAGCTATATACAGTACTAGAAAATGGCACTCCTAAACAAACCTTTTGTAGTTATGCATAGTTCAGGAGCACAAGAGACCAATCAGTAAGTCAGAGAATACTTTTGCAATTTGCAAAATTAATAAAGGCCAGGCACGGTGGCTTATGCTTGCAATCCCAGCACTTTGGGAGGTACTGAGGCGGGCGGATCACTTGAGGTCAGGAGTACAAAACCAGCCTGGCCAATATGGTGAAATCCCATCTCTACTAAAAATACAAAAATTAGCTGGATGTGGTGGTGCCTGTAGTCCCAGCTACTTGGGAGGCTGAGGCAGGATAATCGCTTGAACCTGGTAGGCGGAGGCTACAGTGAGCCGAGATTACACCACTGCACTCCAGCCTGGCCGACGGAGTGAGACTCTGTCTCAAAAAAAAAAAAACAAACAAACACAAAAACAAACAAAAACAAACAATAATAATAAAGAAAAACTGTAGAAAGTTATTAGAAATCCTTGCTTTCTGTATATATAGGAAATAAATGATTTTATTCTCTTAACTGGATCACGTGGACTCAACTCACCATTTCTTAAATGGACTGCAATAAACTTACCCTAACATAGAATATTGCTTCTATTTGTATAGAATTTCTTCAGCATACTTTACTGTGGGGAATTTGCTTTCTAGGGGTAGAAATAATTGCAGAAGCAATGGGGATGACTTCAGAATACATTCCCTCCTGTGTCTTCTCTGAATAGACATCCTCAGATACCCACAGTTACCACTTTCCTTAGTACCTCCTTCAGTAGATGACAGCCAGGGTTAGAGTACAGGTGTGCCTCCTTAAGAGCCCCGACCACAGAGCACAAATTTTCCACAGAGCCTGGAGATCATGCAGTCTGTCTCATGTATCCTAATATTCAGTTTGAGAAAATATGATCCTCATATTCAGTTCTGTGCTCAGAACTATGTAGTTTATTAAAGAAAGTATTGTTATCTAGAGGATTCTTTTTTTTTTTTTACTGAAGTATTACAATTCCAGAGCTTAGTATGAATTAGGAGGAAAAAACTCGACACATGAAACGTGTGGTAACCAAAATGGGGAAAATACATTTTTCCATCATCATTCCATCATGACTAGGTTACCAAGGTAATTTTCTTCTTCTTCTTTTTTTTTTTTTTTTGAGACAAGGTCTCACTTTGTCACCCAGGCTGGAGTGCAGTGGTGCGATCCTGGCTCACTGCAACCTCCACCTCCCAGGCTCAAGCGATCCTCTTGCCTCAGGCCCTCAAGTAGCTGGGATTACAGGCATGCATGGCCACCACACCTGGTTAATTTCTGTATATTTTGTAGAGATGGGGTTTCACCATGTTGCCCAGGCTGCTCTTGAACTCCTGAGCTCAAGCGATTTGCCCGCGTTGGCCTCCAAAAGTACTAGGATTACAGGTGTGAGCCACTGTGCCTGGCCACAAAAGTAATTTTCTACTGCTTTCTGTGAACTCCCTTTTAATCACTTCCAAGGGAGTCATTACAAATTCAACTGTCACCCACCATTGAGAAGGTTAAGAATAGTGTCTGGGTAGGATGAGCACCTAGTTGTGTGAAAATAAAGTGTGTGGTGAACTCTGAAAGCCAAGGAAGTTGCAATCTCTGTTCCAGAAGTCCACTGAAGAGGCAGAATGAGAATTAGTTCCTTGAGGATGGTAGGTATAACATGTTTTAACAAGGTGGCTGAACTACTCAAAAGAATACAGCCTTATCAGAAGCCAAACATGTTCACTAATGACCGTGCTGATGTTCCTAGTTCTAGGTTGTTTGGTGGGTCTTAAAACTTTAAATAGCCCTGCAAAGGGATGTGGTAAATCCACATGACCCCTCTGTTTTGACAGCTTGGCCCTGTCCAAACGAATCTTAGTCACCACTTTGGCTATTTTAGGCCCAAGTCTGATTCTGTGGCCCTGGGAGAAGTACAGCATGTGTTTCTTGTGATGGGGCAAGCCCAAGCCCTCTGGTGAAATGTCTGTATTTGGGCAATGAAAGGTTCAACCCCATACAGTGTAATGTCACATGAGGCCAAAGCAGCATTAGGTTTAGAAGGACTTACAGAAGAGTTGACAAAAAAGTATAATAATAGCTCCTTTGGGGAGGAAACTAACTTCAAAAACAGTTGACCAAATTTCACCATGGAAAATAAGAGTTTTTTATTTGTAGGTTACACAGGTTTCGGTGGATATCAAGGCAAAAAGAATAAAAGTTTTGGGAAACTTCCTTGGGTACCATCTCAATAATGGCTTATCATTAATAATTATTTTGGCCAACCACTGTTAAAGCAAATAGAGAAGAGTCAGTTTGAACCCTTGACTGCAAAATCAGTGAGGAGAAAAGTTAAAATGGGAATAATCAACACCAACAATGATATGTTAATATTTCCCTTGTTCTATAGGAGCACGGTTGAATAGACCCTTCTGTAATGATGGAAATGTCCTACATTTGTGCTGTCTAATATAGTAGCCACTAGCCAAATGTGGTTATTGAGCACTTGAAATGTGCTAGTGTGACTGGGAAACTGACCTTTCATTTAATTTTAATTAATTTAAAGAGCTGCATGTGGCTAGTGGGGACCATGTTAAAAGTTTCAGGTCTATAGGATAATATTGTGGCCTAATAGTTTCCTCAAAATTCATATAAATGTTTTTATAAGTCTAGAGTTATACATAATAATTCACTAACTTCAGGGGTTGAAAAATAAATTCACAGTATTATTAGAATTTATGGCATATCTGAAAATACTTAAGAAGAAAAGTTTTATAGTTGGCAGGAGTCATGTGACTAAGGAAGACTACTATCCAATCAACCACTTAGAGAACAGTTAACATCTTTCAGTATCAAAAGTAAGTCAAACATAAATTAATTTTAAGAAGTTAAGATAATCAGTTTTTCTTTGTTACTCTGGAGGGTTGGCTCTCTCATAGCATTTTCTCTCAGTGCTGAAAAGATTCCATTATTTTATGTTTGGTCTTTTTCAGAACCTTTTAAAGTCAAAGGGACTCCCCATATGGGGTGATTACCAGTTTTCTTCTTTCTTTTTTTTTTTTTTTGTGAGGTGGAGGATAGGGAGAGTGGTAAGAGGGAGAAAGACACCTGGGAAGAATAAAGAAGGTGAGAAAAGTGATCTGAGCTGTAAATATTTTCTAGTAGATTAAGGTAGTGTAAGATTTTATTTACTGCTTTCTGATAGTTGTTCAATCTTAGTTCCAATTCTTTTTTTTTTTTTTTTGAGATGAAGTCTCGCTCTTGTTGCCCAGGTTGGAGTGCAATGGCACTATCTCAGCTCACTGCAACCTCCACCTCCCAAGTTCAAGCTATTCTCCTGCCTCAGCCTCCCGAGTAGCTGGGATTAATTACAGGTGCCCGCCACCACGCCCAGCTAATTTTTGTATTTTTAGTAGAGACGGGGTTTCACCATGTTAGCCAGGCTGGTCTCAAACTCCTGACCTCAGGCAATCTACCCACCTTGGCCTCCCAAAGTTCTGGGATTACAGGCATGAGCCACCGCACCCGGCCCCTAGTTTCAATTCTAATTCAAAGTTATTTCCATTGAACTAAACATACATTTGTCAAAATATTTAAGTTTGAAAAAACACGGTCTAGATTTATATTCAATAATAATGGATAATAATATAACTATATCTCTGCTATAAATTTAAGACAAATCTAAAATACAACTAATCTTCTATTATAATTTATTGTTTAGACTCATACTGACATACTACCTTAAATAATTTAAAAAGCCAAAATCTTATTGAAGTGGTGGTAATTTTTGGAAATGAGAATTTAGCTATAATAAAAACAATGGCCAGCATTAGTACATATTTATGGGCACCAAAACAGAATAAAAACATGATCATTAACTATATCTGCTTGGCTTTTTTGCTGATTTGTTCAATTTACCTTTAGTTTCCTCCTTGCATTGAATTTCCTCAGCTGCTCTACTGTTTCTGGAAGATGAATCTTGTAGGCATAACGATCCCGCTCCTATGTAAGATGAAAGATAATGAACATATATAACCGTTTACAAAAGTGCAGAAGCTTAATCTAAAACAAATAATAAAGCTAAAATTCTTAAATAGAAAACTCAGATTGAATTTTAGATTGGAGATTTTATTCCACGATACTGGTAAGCAATCTGAAATGAGGGACATTAAAGTTAAACTGATAGTAATAAAATATTTCATTTTCTGCAATAAAGGGCTGAAATAATAGGTCACATAAATTTCATACATATGGCTAAAATAACAAATTGTAATTATTATAAAGGCATTGTTACTTTTTTTTTTTGAGACAGGGTTTTACTCTGTCGCCCAGGCTGGAGTGCAATGGCACAATCATACCTCACTGCAACCTTGAACCCCTGGGCTCAAAGTGATCCTCCCACCTCAGCCTCCTGAGTAGCTGGGATATAAGTGCACCATGTCTGGCTAATCCTTTTTTTTTTTTTTTTTTTAAAATAGAGAAGGAGTATTGCTATGTTGCCCAGGTTGGTCTCAAACTCCTGAGCTCAAGTGATCCTTCCGCCTCGGCCTCCCAGAATGCTGGGATTTACAGGTGTGAGCCACTGTGCCTGGCCTCAAGTTACCTTTGATGTATTTGCCAGGTAAAACAAGCATTTGAAAAATCAATTCCACAACTGATTCAGCATTCTACATTGTCATGGACTATAACAATTACAGACTCTTCTAATTAGGACACACTTATTTTGTTTTTTTGTTTGTTTGTTTGTTTTTTGAGACAGGGTCTTCCTCTGTTGCCCAGGCTGCAGTGTAGTGGTCTGATCATAGCTCACTGCAAGCCAGGTGTGGTGGCTCACACCTGTAATCCCAGTACTTTGGGAGGCTGAGGCAGGAAGACTGTTGGAGCCTGGGAGGTTGAGGCTGTGGTGAGCTAGGATCTCACCACTATACTGCAGCTTAGGTGACAGCATAAGACCCTGTTTCAAAAATAAATGAATCCCCCATTATTTATTTATATATTTTTAGAGACAGGGTCTCATTCTGTCACCCAGGCTGGAGTGCAGTGATGAGATCCTGGCTCACCACCGCCTCAACCTCCCTGGCTCAGGCAATCCTCCCACCTCAGCCTCCCGAGTAGCTGGGACTACAGGCAAGTGCCACCATGCCTGGCTAAGTTTTGTATATTTTGTAGAGATGGGGTTTTGCCATGTTGCCCAGGCTGGTCTTGAACTCCTGGACTCACGCGGGTTCCTCGTGAAACCTTGGCCTCCCAAAGTGCTGGGATTACAGATGTGAGTCACTGTGACTGGCCCCTCATGTATATTTTAAATCTCTTCTTACTCTTCTCCTCACTTTGGTCCTACTCTAATTTGCCAATGTATCTTGAGGATTCATATGCTATAAGTACTCATTAATTTCACAAATATTTCAAGAGCTGATTATATGCCATGCATTGTCCTATGCATTTGGAATACACAAGGAAATCCAACAAAGATTCCAGCCCTCATGGTAGATCATATTCTAGTGCAAAAAGGTGAGAAAACACAAAAAAGGTAAATTATAGAGTATGTCAAAAGTACTATGGAATAAGTCAAAAAAGTGAAGCAGGCAGGAGGGATTGGGTACATTGAAATTTAAAATAGGGTGGTTGGCTGGGTGTGGTGGCTCATGTCTATAATCCCAGCACTTTGAGAGGCTGAGATGGGAGGATCACTTGAGGCCAAGAGTTCAAGATCTAGCAAGAACCTGTCTCTATGAAAAAATTAAAAAATTAGCCAGGTGTGGTGGCATGCACCTGTCATCCCAGCTACTCGGGAGGCTGAGGATTGCTTCAACCCATGAGGTCAGGGCTGCAGTGAGCCATGACTGCAACTGCACTCCAGCCTGGGCAACAGAGCATGACCTCATTTCTAAAAAACAAAAACAAATTGGGTGGTCAGAGTAGGCCCAATTGAGAAAGTGACATTTAGAAGAGGTGAGGGAGTGGTCTAGGCAGAGAAAATAATCAATGCAAAGGCCCAAGGGAGGAAGTATGTCTGGAATTTTCAAGAAGTAGCCAGGAGACTAATGTATGTGAAGTGATGTGAAGGGGTCAAGGAGAATAATGGATCAGATCAGAGAGATGACAAGGCTGGGGTAGGCCATGCGGGCCTTTGGCTTTTATTCTGAGTAGGAGAGGAAGCCAGTGGAGGGTCTTGAGCTAGAGTGACATGATCTGACTTTATTTTTATAGATTCTGGGGTTACACATGCAGGTTTGCTACATGGTTATATTGCATAATGGTGAGGTTTGGGCTTCTAGTGTACCCATCACTCAAATAGTGAACACTGTATTCAATAGGTAATTTTTCTTTTTTTCCCTCACTTTTATTCAACATAGTAAAAGATGTCCAAGCCAGAGCAATTAGAGAACTAATGGGTAAGTTTTCAACCCTCAACTTTTATTTTATTTTATTTTTTTAGGTGGAGTCTGGCTCTGTCGCCAGGCTGGAATGCAGTGGCGCAGTCTCGGCTCACTGCAACCTCTGCTTCCCAGGTTCAAGTGAATCTCCTGCCTCAGCCTCCCAAGTAGCTGGGACTACAGGTGCACACCACCACATCCAGCTAACTTTTGTATTTTTAGTAGAGACGAGGTTTCACCATGTTGGGCAGGATGGTCTTGATCTCTTGGCCTCCTGATCTGCCCACCTTGGACTCCCAAAGTGCTGGGATTACAGGCGTGAGCCACCACGCCCGGCCTTCAACCCTCAACTTTAAAGAAACATTAGTGGCTGTGCCGAGAATAGATTGGAAGGAGATGAGAGTTTTTTTTTTTTTTTTAAAAAGCAGGAAGACCAGTCAGGAGGCTTTTGCAGTAATTCAGGTGAAAGATGATGGTGGATGAAACCAGTTGGAAATAATAAAAAGGGTGAAAGAGAGATAGACTCTGAATATATATTTTTTTGTTTTCTCCAAAAAGCTTTACTGAGGTATAATTACATACAATAAGCTGCAAATGTTTAAAATGTACAATTTGATAAGTTTTGACATATATTTACAACCATAAAACCATTACCGTGATCAAGATAATGAACACATCCATCATGCTCAAAAGTATCTTCATGCGCTTCTGTAGCCCTCATCCCCATACCCAGTCAGCCACTGATCTACTTTCTGTCACTTAGTTTGCATTTTCTAGACTTTTATATAATTTGAATAATATAGTATGTGCTCATTATTGTCCAGCTTCTTTCATATAGCATAAAGATTTTGAATCTATCCATGTTGTTGCATGTATCAATAGTTCATTCCTTTTTAACGCTGAGTGGTATTCCATTGTATGCATGTACCATAATTTATCCTTTCACTCGCTGATGGACCCTGAGTTGTTTCCATTTTTTGGCTATTACACATAAAGTTGCTATGAACATTAATGTCTTTGTATGAAGACGTGTTTCATCTTTCTTAGGTAAATACTAAGGAGTAGAATGGCTGGGCTATATGATAGGAGTATGTTTAACTTTTAAGAAACTGCCAAACTGTTTTCCAAAGTGGTTATACCATTTTACATTCCTACCAACAGTGTATGAGTTTCCATTGTTCTATATCTTTGTCAACACTTGGTATGGTCAGTCTTTTTTATTTTAGCCACTCCAATACATGTGTACAGGTATCTCATTGTGGCACTAATTTGCGTTTCCCTAATGACTAATGATGAACATCTTTGCCTGTGCTTATCTGCCATCTATATATGTTCTATGTTGAAGTATCTGTTCAAATCTTTTCTCATTTTGAATTGGGTTGTTTGTATGTTTTCTCATTAGTGAGTTCTGAGGATTCTTTACATATTGCAAATATGTTTAAGTTTACTACATATCTGACTGTGAACTCTATTTTTAGCAAACACCTTTTCTGCTCACCATTCACTAAGGTGATGTGGAAAGACAGGTAAGGACAGAGTCAAAACGTATTTTTTTAAATAAAATTATGCTTCAATTATGATATCAATTATTTTCTAAGCTAGTAGAATCACAAGATTAAAAAAGAAATCTGTTAAGGTATCTCTTGTCTTTTTTTTTTTTTTTTTTGAGACAGAGACTCACTCTTGTTGCCCAGGCTGGAGTGCAGTGGCATGATCTTGACTCACTGCAACCTCCGTGTTCTTGGTTCAAGCTATTCTCATGCCTCAGCCTCCCAAGTAGCTGGGATTACAGGCATGTGCTACCATACCCAGCTAATTTTTGTATTTTTAGTAGAGATGGAATTTTACCATGTTGGCCAGGCTGTTTTTTCTGAATTAAATAGTACCTCCTGATACTACTAATAATAACGTAATATGCATTCAGAAAAAATTCAATAGTAATGTGCCTTGCACTTTAATGAAGTACATGATTCATAGTCCCTTGTGCATATAAGATTTGGAAAATACGTGTAATTGGTGTGTTCATTTCCCAAAATTCAAATTGATTAGCCTGATATAAATATCCTTTTCACTTTTTATTTTTTTTTAATGACAATATACTTTACAGTCTATATATTAAGGCTACAGAGGGTGTGAGAAGAGCTCAACCATCTCTGAGGAAAATATACTCTTAGATGCTCTACTTTTGTTGGAATAAATATTCACATCAAGTATCATTAATTCAAAGAGATAAAGGTATTAAATAGATATCATTTAACAGTCATAAGACATTAACATATTCCTTGGTCTAATACTCAAATTCTTTTTTGATGTGAAATAAGTAAACAGAACTTTCTTTGGTGGTTTTATCAAAGAAATAATTCCTGTTTTATTTAATTAAAAAACTTTACTTTTTTTTTTTTTT
>NW_012102132.1:3513825-3515419 GCF_000951045.1 Mandrillus leucophaeus
ATTATACTTTAAGTTCTAGGGTACATGTGCACAACGTGCAGGTTTGTTACATAAGTATACATGTGCCATGTTGGTGTGCTGCACCCATTAACTCGTCATTTACATTAGGTATAGCTCCTAATGCCATCCCTCCCCCACCCCACCCCATGACAGGTCCCGGTGTGTGATGTTCCCCACCCTGTGTCGAAGTGTTCTTATTGTTCAATTCCCACCTGTGAGTGAGAACATGCGGTGTTTGGCTTTCTGTCCTTGCGATAGTTTGCTCAGAATGATGGTTTCCAGCTTCATCCATGTCCTACAAAGGACACAAACTCATCCTTTTTTATGGCTGCATAGTATTCCATGGTGTATACGTGCCACATTTTCTTAATCCAGTCTATCATTGACGGACATCTGGGTTGGTTCCAAGTCTTTGCTATTGTGAATAGTGCCACAATAAACATACGTGTGCATGTGTCTTTATAGCAGCATGATTTATAATCCTTTGGGTATATCCCCAGTAACGGGATGGCTGGGTCAAACGGTATTTCTAGTTATAGATCCTTGAGAAATTGCCACATTGCCTTCTACAATGGTTGAACTAGTTTACAGTCCCACCAATAGTGTAAAAGTGTTCCTATTTCTCCACATCCTCTCCAGCATCTTTTGTTTCCTGACTTTTTAGTGATTGCCATTCTAACTGGTGTGAGATGGTATCTCATTGTGGTTTTGATTTGCACTTCTCTGACGGTCAGTGATGATGAGCATTTTTTCATGTGTCTGTTGGCTGCATAGATGTCTTCTTTTGAGAAGTGTCTGTTCATATCCTTCACCCACTTTTTTAAGGGGTTGCTTAATTTTTTCTTGTAAATTTGTTTGAGTTATTGGTAGATTCTGGATATTAGACCTTTGTTAGAGATGGGTAGATTGCAAAAATTTTCTCCCATTCTGTAGGTTGCCTGTTCACTCTGATGGTAGTTTCTTTTGCAGTGCAGAAGCTCCTTAGTTTAATTAGATCCCATTTGTCAATTTTGGCTTTTGTTGCCATTACTTTTGGTGTTTTAGTCATGAGGTCCTTGCCCATCCCTAGGTCCTGAATGGTAGTGCCTAGGTTTTCTTCTAGGGTTTTCATGGTTTTAGGTCTAACATTTAAGTCTTTAATCCATCTTGAATTAATTTTTGTATAAGGTGTAAGAAAGGGATCCAGTTACAGCTTTCTACATATGGCTAGCCAGTTTTCCCAGCACCATTTATTAAATAGGGAATCCTTTCCCTGTTTCTTGTTTTTGTCAGGTTTGTCAAAGATCAGATGGTTGGAGATGTGTGGTATTATTTCTGAGGGCTCTGTTCTTTTTCCATTGGTCTATATCTCTGTTTTGGTACCAGTACCATGCTGTTTTGGTTACTGTAGCCTTGTAGTATAGTTTGAAGTCAGGTAGTGTGGTGCCTCCAGCTTTGTTCTTTTGGCTTAGGATTGTCTTGGCAATACAGGCTCTTTTTTGGTTCCATATGAGCTTTAAAGTAGTTTTTTCCAATTCTGTGAAGAAAGTCATTGGTAGCTTGATGGGGATGGCATTGAATCTATAAATTACCTTGGGCAGTATGGCCATTTTCA
>NW_012102132.1:3517819-3544516 GCF_000951045.1 Mandrillus leucophaeus
TAGATCTTCCTCCATCCCTTTATTTTGAGCCTATGTGTGTCTCTGCACGTGAGATGGGTCTCCTGAATACAGCACACTGATGGGTCTTGACTCTTCATCTAATTTGCCAGTCTGTGTCTTTTAACTGGGGCATTTAGCCCACTTACATTTAAGGTTAATATTGTTATGTGTGAATTTGATCCTGTCATTATGATGTTAGCTGGTTATTTTGCTCGTTAGGTGATGGTCTTTACAATTTGGCATGCTTTTGCAGTGGCCGTGAACTTTAAAAAATTATATAGCTGGGACTATAGGTGCATGGCATCATGCCTGGTTTTTGTTCTTTGTTTTTTGGGTTTTTTCTGACACAAAGCAATGGTATTATGACTTTGGGTAGCCGTCATTGCAAAGTTTTTCTTTATGTTATTTCCTTTTTTTTTTCTTTTTGTGGAGACAGGGTATTGCTCTTATCTCCCAGAGTGGAGTACAGTGGCATGGTTGTAGCTCACTGCAACCTTTCACTCCTGGGCTCAAGTAATCCTCCCACCTTACTCTAATTACTTAGAGTAATTACTCAGTAATTACTTACTCAGCCTCCCAAGTAGCTGGGACTACAGGCTCAAGCCACTGCAACCAGTATCATTTTATTTCTTCAACTTGCAAGTTATCCAGGAGTTTTTCATATTTAAATTTCAACCATTCTAAAAAAATCCCTCTTACATCCACAGTAATGATTTACAAATACACATGGACAAATACTGAAATATAACATAAGCCTGCTCATACCAGCTGGATAACATTCTAATTGAGTTTTTCCATCTTCAGATGACATAAGTAGTGAAGTTAAACTGTTGTTTAGACATGGCATGTGATACTCAGCTCAAAGAGCTATCTTAAACTTTTTCATTTAAGTTTACTGACTTTCTTTTGTCTTTTTCATGCTAGAAATTTATTATGCATGAAGCTCAAATTACTTAGAACAAGAACTATAATCATTGGTAGGAACAAAATAAATACGCTATTAGCCAAGATAAGCTTTGAAAGTCACTGTAAGTAGGTAGTGTATAATGTTAAAACTATCTTCTAAAAGATTTGAAAAATGACTAAAATGGCTGCCATTTTCATTGTTATTTGGCATTTAAACTAGCTTTGAATGAACAAAAGATCCCTGTTATGGAGAAAGTGAGAAAAGTAAAGGAGAAATAGGAATTACCTCTAAACTGTTCATTACGTATCTGGGAGGGCAAAACAAACAAAAAAGAAAACAAAACAAAGAAAGTATCTAAAAATTATGCACTACTCTTTTCTGGGGGAAATCAGGAATAACTAGCACTGAGTATCAGAGGGGTGAATGCATATTTGAGAAGTAGCAGTCCTCCTACCTCAGGCTCCTGAGTCGCTGGGACTACAGGTGCGCACCACCAAGCTTGGTTAATTTTTTATTTTTATTTTTGTAGAGATGGGATTTCCCTATGTTGCCCAGGCTGAGAAGTAATATTCTTTTTTTTTTTTTTCTTTTTTTTGAGACGGAGTCTCGCTCTGTCGCCCAGGCTGGAGTGCAGTGGCCGGATGTCATCTCACTGCAAGCTCCGCCTCCCGGGTTCACACCATTTTCCTGCCTCAGCCTCCCGAGTAGCTGGGACTACAGGCGCCCGCCACCTTGCCCGGCTATATTTTTGTATCTTTTAGTAGAGACGGGGTTTCACCGTGTTAGCCAGGATGGTCTTGATCTCCTGACCTCGTGATCTGCCAGTCTCGGCCTCCCAAAGTGCTGGGATTACAGGCTTGAGCCACCACGCCTGGCAAGAAGTAATATTCTTAAGGAGAATCAAGATCCACTGAAATCTCAAAATTGTCCTGTAATACTATTCCATGTCATAGCCTTAAGATACATTATTAATCTACTTTTAAAATATTTTATTGTTTTGCATAATATGAGGAAGTAGCATGGTATAATAAAATGAACATTCATTCATTGATTAAATCACTAATATTCATTGAGCACCTACTGCATGCCAGATACATTCTAGGTGCTAGACAGAAGTGAACCAAGAGCCAAAAATCCCTACACTTAACGCAGCTTATATTTTATGAGGTAGACAGACAATAAACATATAAGTAACATATGGGTATGTCTTAGGGTGACAGATGCTATAGAGGAAAATAAGGCAGGAGAAGGGGCATAGGGAATACTGGTGGCATTCCTTCCCCTACATTTTAAATAGGGTGGTCAGGGAAGGTCTTACTAAGAAGCTGATACCTAAGCTAAGACCTGAAGATGGTGAGGGAACAAGCCATGATATCTGAGGGAAGAGTATTCTAGGGAAGGGTCATGCAAAGGTGCTGAGGTGAAATGTGCCTGCAGTCTGAAGAACAGCAAGGAGGCCGATATGATGGGAATGGAGTAAGAAGGGAGAGTAGGAAGGGGTGAAATGAGTCAAGTGTCAGGAAGCCAAACTGTATAGAGAATTAAGAAAGAATACCTAGAGGGAGAGGCCTGGATTCAGGAGTCATTGTTGTACAGATAGCATTTAAAGCCATCAAAACTAGATGAGCTCTCCAAGGGCAGGGAGTGTAGATGGATGTGATATTGTGAAATATATATTTGGTCTACAACTCCGTTTCCTGGAATGCAATTCCTAAAATCCTTAGAATGGTGTAAGGGCTATCTTTTTGTATGCTAATAATTAACTGATGGCTGGCAGCCCCTAGGCAGTTGCAGGATGAGGGCTGGTCACAGGAAAGAACAAGGAGGGATGAGAGGGTTGGGACTTTTGGCCCCACCCCCAACCTCCAGGGATGGGAGAGGGGCTGAAGGTTGAGTTGACCACCAATGGCCAATGGTAATGAAGCCTCTGTAGAAACCCAAAAGGACAGGGTTCAGGGAGTTTCCGGATAGCTGCACACATGGAGGTTCCTGGAGGGCAGTGTATCCACAGAGGGCATGGAAGCTTCCCACTTCACCCCTACACCTCCATCAATGCATCTCTTCATCTGTATCCTTTGTAATTTTCTTTATAACACAATGGTAAAAGTGTTTCCCTGACTTCTGTGAGCTGATCTAACAAATTAATGGAACTCAAAGAGCAGGTGTAGGATCTCTGATTTGTAGCCAGTCAGTCTGACGTTCTGGAGGCCTGGACTTGTGACTGGTGTCTGAAAGGGCGGGAAGGGGAGGCCCTGGGGACCAAGCCCTCAACCTGTGGGATGTGATACTATAGTGTCAGAATTGAATTAGGGAATACCCAGCAGCAGGGCTGATTACTTGCTTCTTAATGGGGAGAAATTCCCACACATTTGGTGAAAGAAGTCTTGCGTGTTGATTGTTGTTGCTGTGTGGTGCGAGAACAGAGGAAAACAGTTCTGAGTTTTTCCACCTTCAGTTAGTGTCAGTGAAGTAGGGTTTGCTAGAACGGTCCTGGCTCACAGAAATATGTGGTTTGGGAAGAGAAAGAATGAAAGGGTGGGAGATGAGGAACCTTTGACTCCTGGGTAGACTACGTGATCTTCCATGGTTTGGAGCTGCAACTGTGCTGCAATCAATTACTAAAGGTAAAAGTTACCAGTGGAATTTAGAGATGGATCCAACTCAGGGAGTTGGTTCACTGGATGCATAAGGATATGCAAACTAGAAAGAAAAAGGTGAAGTATTCAATCCCTTGGTGGTGGTTGTCTGTAATAGCTGAACGGAAATGAAACAAATGCTGGATGAGGCCTTGATGCTAGATCAAGCTCAGCTTTCAGTCTGTCTGAGCCCAGGCCACTAGCCTCCAAGCTGACCCCCAAAGGAAAAATTATACAGGGATGACAGTACCTCTACTACCTGTGGTTACCATGACGGTAGTTCATGTGAGAGAAGGGCAAAACCAAGAAACTATTGAAACCAGAGGGTACAGTGTGAAGAAACTGTCTCATTTCACAGATTGGTATAATCAGTTTACTGAAAATCCTTTATTAAAATGGATTGTGAGAGTAACTCATTTAGGGCACTTTCTTTGGTTTTAAATGCCGCAGAGTGGACAGGCATGTTTGGGTTGATGCAGGACCCACCGCTCACTCTTGAACAATCACAATGGGTATAATATGATCCATACACACAGGAAGTTATTCCTGAGGGAACAGTCAGCCTAGTGAATGGAATAAAAGCCACCGTAAGGTCTGTATACCCTGAGAAGGTAGAGACTGTCCAACTCTACCTATAAATGCCAAATGGAGTACCCCAGGTGAAGCAGCTCATTTGGTTCCTATGCAGGCCATGTGGGACTGGCTTTATGATGACTGGGATATTTACTCACTGAATACATCCATTGCTCTGGTTGTAGTAAATGCTATGGCTAAGGGAGCCTCTTTTGTATGGGCACCAATGAAAACATGACTGTAATTAACAAAAGACTGGGGAAAGGCAGAGGGGAGAGTCACAGGACTCATCCCAGGAAGGTGGAAAGTTTAAATGGTTATTAAGAAATAAGATGAATGAAGAAACATTGATTGGGTGAAACTAAGAGAAAAAAGAAAGAGGAGAATCATGGGACTCATCTTAGCAGGGTGGAATCTTTAGAGGGCTATTAAGAAATGGGAAGAATAGGGCCGGATGCAGTGGCTCACACCTGTAATCCCAGCACTTTGGGAGGCCGAGATGGGTGGATCACCTAAGGTCAGGAGTTTGAGACCATCCTGGCAAACACAGTGGAACCCCGTCTCTACTGAAAATACAAAAAATTAGCCGGGCATGGGCGTAGGCACCTGTAATCCCAGCTACTCGGGAAGCTGAGGCAGGAGAATTGCTTGAACCTGGGAGGTGGAGGTTGCAGTGAGCTGAGATTGCGCCACTGTACTCCAGCCCGGGTGACAGGGCAAGACTCTTTTCTCAAAAAAATAAAAAAATAAAAAAAATAAATAAAAAGAAATGGGATGAATAAAGTGGAAATCGATGGGGTTAAAACAAAGATCTCAATATAATACTATCAAAGGTTGGTAGGGAGCCTCTGCTGTTCTCCCAATGTTAAGGGGTTCCAAACAGGTTTGCTGTATTCACCCCAGTTTGGAGAAATTGAAAAAGTCAGAAGGCAGAGATTACAGTGAGAAAGCTGACCAACAATTACTTGGGGTAATGTTGAGGCAGGTTAATCAAGACAAAGATTGACAAAAGGAGCAAGGTCCCTTGGCTCAACCCGCTGTTGCGGACTCAATGCTTTTTTTTTAAAAAAAAAAAAAAAAAAAAGAAAAGGGTAAAAGTAAGGGTTGATAGGAGTATGAGATTTGGAATGTTTAAACGGGATATACATAAATAAGTTATGTCTCCTTTACCTAAACATTTTATGGAACTGGATAACTATGACTGGGTGGGGAACACTTCCCCTACTCAGTATTGTAAAACAGAAGAAGTGTAAATCTGCACTTCAAGCAAATATTAATTGGACATGCTAACTAGGCACCAGTAAGATTACTTGAGCTCACACAGTGTAGAGTAGAGAAGCTGAAGTGCTAGTAGGGACAAATTCTCCATCTGCTTGCCCTTTGCAGGGTGTTTACTGGGGCTTATGGCCAAAGTCTGTGAGCATCTCCCAGAGACAACTACTGGGAGTTTGCACTAGAGAATTTCCACTTGGGGGCATTTACTACCTTGCTATGGGACATTAATTGAAGCTAACCCCTATGACTGAAGGACATAAAATGATCTTGACACCTGAAATACCCATGCTTTCTCACATGATGTCAGAGAAACATTCAAATGGGGATGGCAGTGCCCAGAATAGTTCCATAATAAAATGGAAATGGTTTATACAGGAGCATCCTCCCTGGGAAGTGCAAGGAGGAAATACTCTCAAGCAGGGAGCCTCTTTTTCCCTAGGACTGACTCTGGAACTGTGTGAGGAACTGCGGGATTCTAACGACCCTTGGACGGGGCCCCGTGAACAGCTTTCAACTGACAACAAAGAGCTGCCTGGTGTGTGGATGACAGTTCCAAGGTGAACAATCCTGTTTGGAAGGATGCCACTCTTGATCAAAGAAGGTAAGATCAAATTAGCTTGGCGGCTAAATTGCATTCTGAAGAAATGAACACAGGCAAAAGCTCCCATGTTTGGTTTTTTACTGACTCATGGACAGTCACCAGTGGCCTGGTCACAAGGTCAAGCAGAAGGGCAGTGGAAACCTGGTCTATTTATTAAAGGGATGCTCAAATGGAGAATGGCTATATGGAAATTTGAGGGGTGCAATAATTAGAATATGTTGATGCCCATCAGAAGAGCCTCTTTCTGGGTTCGGATTGACATTGATTGACATTGACAAGCAGAGAACCCTGCATGCTCCCTTGAAGTGGCCACCTGGGTCCATGAAATGAGTGGATAAATGGGTACTGCAACAGTGCAGAGATGGCCTGCATCTAGACAGGTTTCTTTTGCACCATCTCAGGCACAAAATGCCAGTAAGAACTGTTCTGTCTGCCAGCAAAAGAGACAGACACTGCCCATGGCTGTGGGGCAGATTTCCTGATGGGAAAGCCTGGAACAAGCTGGCAAGTGAGGCTGATGCTGGTAGCCCTGGGAGGCCACAAATCGGTTTTGACAGGAGTGGACACTGATTCTGGACTGGGCTTTGCTTGCCCGGTGGAAGATGTGAATTATGAGAATGCCATAAAAAAGCCAGGACAGAAGATATTGCACAGATTTGGAGAGCTGAACACCATTTCTTCAGGCCAAAGAACACACAGTACAGCCCATAATGTTCCAGCAGTGGGCAGAGATATTCTTCTCAGAGTAATAGTTTGATAGAGACTAAAATGGGCAGTGAAAACATTGGTTGTCTAAAACAGGGGGAGATGAAAGCAAGAAGGGCTGGCTTACTTGCCTTTACCAGTGTGTACTCACACTCAACATGAGTGGGGCTAAAGGAGTGTCCCCACTAGATATTCTTTTGTTTTTCTGATTGATCTGGGGAAGAGAGGCTGGTGGAGGATGCTGGTATGACTATGTAATTCTTGACAAGAGGGGAGTATGCTGATATAATGACTATACTTCTTTTCTTTCCTTCTTTTCCATATTACCTAAACTCCCCCCGCCCCTCCCTATGCAGTGGTTCTAGGACCAGAGCCATAACTACCAGTGTTAGAACCAGGGATGATTCCTAAATAAGAAATTGTAACTATGTTTTAATTGTAAAATCCGAAACAAGAAATTGTAACTATCCTTTTAAACCTCGTGTCAGAATTCCTAAGGACCTGATGGGGGTAAGTTGTGCAAAATGGGTTAATCGTGAATGCAGCTATATTGCCTGGTGGTAAAAACGGTCCACTAAATTGGCACCTATGTAGCCTTAGTCTCCCTGCATGGGAATGGACTAAGGAGGAGGTAATTACTAGACTAATATTGCTGCCTGCCATCTAGACCAGCACCGTGTTGATTCTAATGTTTCTTCCAAAGGTTATTAATAAAGTGAAGAAAAAAAATTAACAGCTGAGAGTAAAAGAATAAATAAATAGGTTATGAATTCAGGGAAATCCATTATTACATTACATTAACACCTTGAAAGAGACTCAAAGCAAGAAAGGTTACTGTCTCTTAGCTCAATTATATCAGGTTTCTGAAAGGGTGAAACCAAGACCATTCCTGCTTTTAGAACCTGACAAGATCAATGGAAAGCCTGCAAACCTGAGTGGCCTCATGCTGGGAGACCTATTCATACATTATGATGATGGACTGAACTAATTATTAATGCTTGACTGAGATTCTAGTAATGTGGCAGTGTCTTTTGAGTTACATATTCTTTTATATTTCTTTTGTTTGTTTGAGACAGAGTTTCGCTCTTGTAGCCCAGGCTGGAGTGCAATGGCATGATCTTGGTTCACTGCAACTTCTGCCTCCTGGGTTCGAGCGATTCTCCTGCCTCAGCCTCCCAAGTAGCTGGGATTACAGGCACCCGCCACCACATCCAGCTAATTTATATATTTTTAGTAGAGATGGGGTTTTACCATGTTGGCCTATGTTCTTTTAATGCAAGGAATCCAGGTTTGAAGACCAGAGGTATACTGTGAAACATATATTTGGTCCTCTAGCTCATTTCCTGGCACACAACTCCTAAAATCCTTAGAAACTCCAAAGATGTCTGATGGCTGGCAGCCTCTAGGCAGCTTCAGGATGGGGTCACAAAGACCCAGGCAGGATTAGAGGGTTGGGACTTTCAGCCCTATCCCTCAATCTCTGGGGAGGGGAGAGGTATCAAAGGTTAAGTTATCACCAATGGCCGATGGTTTAATCAATCATGCCTATAGTAATAAAGCCTCCACAAAACCCCAAAAGGACAGGATTTGGGGAGCTTTTGAATAGCTGTACACATGGAGGTTCCTGGAAGGTGGTGTGCCTGAGGCAGGGTATGGAAGCTCTGCTCCCCTCCTCTCCTATAACTTGTCCTATGCATCTCTGTATTTATATTCTTTGTAATATCCCTTGTAACAAAATGGTAAACATAAGTAAATGTTTCCCTGAGTTCTGTGAGCTGCAGTAGCAAATTAACCACCCCAAAGAGGAAGAGGCTGTGGTGTCCCCAATTTGTAGTTGGTTGGCAGAAGTTTCAGCGGCCTGGACTTATGACTGGTGTCTGAAGAGGTGAGGGTTGTGGGACTGAGCCCTCAATCTGTGGGATCTGATGCTATCTCCAGGTAGATAGTGTTTGAATTTAGTTGTGAGGACACCCAGCTGCAGTCTGCTGCAGAGTTGATTGCTTGCTTGTTGGTGGGGAGAAATCTCCACACCTCGGGTCACAGAAGTCTTCTATATTGATTGTTGCTGCGTGGTGTGAGTAGTTTGAGTTTTTTCAGTTTCAACAGAGAAAAAGAGGAGGAGCAAGGATGGAGGCCTATGGCATTCCAGTGTGAAGAGGTGGGAGAGGGGAGATGAGGAAGAATCAGCAGGATCTGCGAAGGAGCAGCCAGAGAGGTAGAAGGATAACCAAGAGAGCAGGTGTCCCAGAAGCCCAGAGAAGACAGTGTTTCAGAAGGATGGATGCCAAATGTTGCTGACAGGCCAAGAACAAGCCCTGGGATTTGAACACTGGACTTAGCAATATGAAGGTCAGTAGTGACTTGACAAGAGCTGTTTTAGTGCAATAAGTAAGATTGTGATATTGACTAGACTGGGTTCATGAGAAAGGAATGGGAAATTGGACAATGTGAGTAGTCTATAAAACTCTTTTCAGGAATTGCTGTCAAGGGAGGCAAAGAATAGGGGCAAAACCTGGAGGGGGTTGTAGGGTCAGGAGAAGGTATATGTCTATATAAGTGTGTGTATAATACAAATAAACTATAGCATGTTAAATCCAACAGAGAGAGAACTCTGATGATGCAGGAAGGGAGGAAGTTGTTGGGTCAATGTGGTCAAATAAAAAGGGATAGGATCTAGTAGACAGATGAAAGGGTAGTGGCAGGCTGAATTAGAATCCTGGTTCCACCACTGACTTATGTGACTTGGTGCAAATTCTCTCTCTCTCTTTTTTTTTTTTTTTGGAGACGGAGTCTTGCTCTGTCACCCAGGCTGAAGTATAATGGCATGATCTTGGCTCACTGCAACCTCCACCTCCCAGGTTCAAGTGATTCTCCTGCTTCAGCTTCCCGAGTAGCTGGGGCTACAGGTGTCCGCCACCACGCTCAGCTAATTTTTATATTTTTAGTAGAGATGGGGTTTCACCATATTGGCCAGGCTGGTCTCAAACTCCTGACCTTGTTATCCGCCCGCCTCGGCCTCCCAGAGTGCTGGGATTACAGGCATAAGCCACCGTGCCCGGCCAACTTGGCGCAAATTCTTAACCTCTCCAAGCATTAGTTTTCCAACCTCTAAAGTGAAAACTGCCTGGAATTATTGGGCTGTATAATGTCTTAATCAAAAAGTACTGTTTCATTGCTGTACCAAGTTATAATTTTCCTTAAAACTCACTGGCAAGATGGGACATAAAATGAACTTTTAAAATCTGCCTTTTGGCTGGGCACAGTGGTTCATGCTTGTAATCCCAGCACTTTGGGAGGCTGAGACGGGCAGATCGCTTGAGTCCAGGAGTTTCAGACAAGCCTGGGCAACATGGTGAAACCCCATCTCTACAAAAAATACAAAAATTAGCCAGGTGTGGTGCTGCATGCCTGTGGTCCCAGCTACTGGGGAGGTTAAAGTGGGAAGATCGCTTGAGCCCAAGAGCAGAGGTTGCAGTGAGTAGAGATGGTGCCACTATACTCTAGCCTGGGCGATGTTGTCAGACCTTGTTTAAAAAAGAAAAAAAAAACACCTGCTGTTTTCCTAAGGCAGTAAATTCATATCTAGTATCTACTGAAAAACAGTTAATGCTATAAAGCACACAGTCACACCCAAAATAAAGATAATTGGTTTATTATAACATGGTATTATTTCAGTTGTTGATGTTGCATATCTTTGGAACACATGTTGGCAGAGAACAAAGAGGCCTTCCCCTGATGTATTCTGTCTTAATCCTGTTTTTTACCTCTGATAGCTGCATGACACTCAAATGGTATGTCTTCTATTCAGATGTTCACAGATGATGTGCAGGAACAGCAAACAAGATGAAAAAACTAATGAAAACTGCTCAGAAAAAAGAAAGGGTAAAAAGGACCATCTTATAAAGCAATGCATTCCTGTCACTGGAAGTGTTCAGACAAAGTGTAGAAGGTGACCTGTGAATGCTCATGTACCTTAAGCCATGGGTGATTCAGTGCTTCATAAACAGTGATCCTTTCAGCTGGATCCAGCATCAGCATGCGACGTACTAGGTCTTTGGCACTTTCAGAGATATGGCTCCACTGCCTTGGATTCATCTGAGGAGGAAAGGAAAACTACATAGTTACCTTAAGTGAGACATTAACATTCACTATTATTTAATATTCCTATACTGTTTCAATGTGAATAAAATTCTGAGTGCAAAGAACAGAAATTTGATTCCAAAGTCTTGCATTCTAAGGAAGAAAAGGACAAATGCAATTCTTCTGTTGTTCTTTACTATATAAGAATTTGTGCTATTAAATACTCCATACACAAATTCTTGTTATGTAAGTCATAATATTTCAATAATCGAAGACTAGAATGTTCATTATTCCAGTTTCTATCTTTAGATCCTTAGCTAGGGAGACTAGAATACATTGATCCAGAAAGAACTAAAATAAAACTTAAAATTTTTAAAGAAATATTTTTAATATATGTTTTTAAAAATTGAGGTTAGCAATAATTGTGAACTATGCGAAGTTATTAATAGGATATTTTGGTCACTGCTATCAATTTCAGTGTTTAGGAAAAAGTATTCTACTACCGTAGGTCCCACAGAATAACTGATTTGCTTGAATATTGTCCTCAGTGAAGTTACTTTTGTCTCTTTTAGAGATGAGACCACTAAGCCACATGGTATATTGACTAAAATCACACAAAAATAATTATGAATTGTTGAAAAGACACAGGGCTTATGCGAAAGGCTGTGGATCTGTGAGCCGAGTGCTAGAAGGCTCCAGGGAAAAGGGATATGTCTGAGACCCAGAATCATAAAAAAAAACTCAAGAGCGGTTAGGCCACGGGGTTGAGAAGGCAAGTGGGGAAAGGAGGCAGAGACAGAGTAGGGTCTCATTCCTTGCTCAACATCAACAGGTTTACTGATGGGGTGAGCTTATGTGAGCTACCCAGTGCCAGGACCTTCAAGCAAAGCCATGGCTTCAACAGGCAGAGACCTACATCACCTTCTAAGGAAGAAAGATGAAGAATAAACTCCACAACATTTTAAAGCCAAGTGAAACTGCAGCACTTGCACTGCAGTATAAATGAATCACTGCAATTTAAGCAAGGGCTAGCATTAGCTCTGACTAATGTGAGACTTTGTACTTGAAGACGGGGAGTGAAAAGTGTCTTTATGTTGGGGAAAGTCCTTAAGATTGAAGTATGCTTCATTTTCCCCCTCAACAGGCAGAATTTCAAATAGTAGCCACTTCTGCTTGTCAAATCCCATTAAGACTAATGTCATAAGTATGCTGTTTAATTATCATTATCTGGCTGGGCACAGTGGCTCATGCCTGTAATCCCACACTTGGGGAGGGATGAAATCCCACACTTTTCATCCTAGTGAAATTGTGGTCAACTGACCAGTTCGAAATGAGGGAAGTGATTAGACAGGGCTTGGGTAGACTTATTTCCTCTCCCTATCCTGGAGCGAATGTGTTCTTTAAAGTCTGCATAATTTTTCCTTGACAAAGGGGTTGAGAAATCATCTGAAAGGGGTGGTAAGATTTCTGAAATAAGGAGAGGTTTAGAAGGATACTCCCTTGTCCTTTTTACAAGAGAGTCCACTATAGGATTTTCTATTCCTTCAGCTGAGATGAGTAGCTAAAATAAATTTGGGAGGTTGAGTCTATAAGGGGGAACAAAATAAGCTATAAAACAATCTTACTTATTTGAATACCTAACCCATAGCAGCTTAGAATCTTGCTGTGTATATACTAACTGGTTACCTGTAATAATGATATGACATTACACCTCTTATATATAGTTTGGGAAATATATTTTTGCCCTTTATAAAGAAGTTAATTGAGGTTAAGTGTTAGCATATATTCCAGTTAAACAGTATTTTCTAATAGCTACTTTAAAAGATCAAATAACCTAGCAAATGATAATTTAAAAGTCAAATTAAAATCACTTAAGACCAGTAGCAGTTTATAAACTATGACAATTTAAATGTACTATATTTAACGGTCTCACATTTGCAAGTGCTGGAGGTAAAAAAAGAAAAAAAAAGTACTACATTTAAAAGGTGTCTTCAAACTTTTCTTGAAAATATCCATAGAGATCAAGAATTTTGTTAATGGTTCTTTTGCTCAGAACCATTACGGTGATGAAATGAGGCCAGGCGCGGTGGCTCACAGCTGTAATTCCAGCACTTTAGGAGGCCGAGGCAGTCAGATCACTTGATCCAGGAGTTTGAGACCAGCTTGGCCAACATGGTGAAATCCCCATCTCTACTAAAAATACAAAAATTAGCTGGGCGTCGTGGCACACACACCTGTAATCCCAGCTACTCGGGAGGCTGAGGCATGAGAATCACTTGAACTTGGGAGGGGGAGGTTGCAGTGAGCCAAGATCTTGCCACTGCACTCCAGCCTGGGCGACAGAGCAAGACTCTGTCTCAAAAAAGAACCACCAGGGTGATGAAATAATTTTTTTGAAATCTAATTTTTTTTTGGGGGGGGGAAGACGAGGTCTCGCTCTGCTGCCCAGGCTGAAGTGCAGTGGTGTGATCATGGCTCATTGCAGCCTTGACCTCCCAGGCTTAGGTAATCCTGCCCCCTCAGCCTTTCAAGTAGCTGAGATTACAAGTGTGTGCCACCACACTTGGCTAATTTTTGCACTTTTCGTAGAGACCAGGTCTCCCTATGTTGCCCAGGCCAGTCTTGAGCTCCTGAGCTCAAGTGAGTCCAGCTGAGATCTGCTTTAAAATAACATAATAATATGTAGAATACAGATAAAACAAGATTGCCTGTGTTATTGAAGCTGGGAGCTCATTATACTATTCTCTCTGCTATTTTTGTTTGAAATTTTTGATAATAAAAGATAGAAAAATAAATGCTGACAGAATCATATCACAGTATACTAAAAGAAAAAGGCCGAGATTTATCATAGATGGTAGAGATGGATCTATACTTCAAACTAAGGTGGTGAAAACCTAGGTTTTTTGTAAGGAAAGTCCTGAAGATAAATGAGAGGTGAGGTTAGCCAAGTAAAATACTAAATACATGATTAACCTCAAAGCTTCAAACCCCAGGTACAAAAAAAATTATGATGTAGCTGCCACCATCCATCTGACTTACTATAATACTAGGAAGAGGGAATTTTTAAATGACTTAATTTTTGCACATGTGTGAATAGTCTAAGTCTTTTTACCAAGAAACAAAAATAACTATTCAATGTTTTAAAAATAGACGAAATAAAATACCAGAGTCTGTTGGAATGAAGCACATTGCCTTGGAAACTAGGAAGTTAACAACTGAACAAACACAAAGGAAGAATTCTATTATTAGCAAATGCCTATAACTCAAAAACACAGGTGGGGGATTATTATATGGTACCTACCTCACAAGTTGCTGTGAGGGTTAAATGAATTAAACTGTTCTAAGCACTTTACTTATGTAAAGTATGCTATGCTATGTGCTATGCCTGAGTTAGCTATCATTATTGGTAGTATTATTATTATGCTGATGTATCACTAATCATGTTTCTTTTAAAATGTTAGTATCTGTGATTTCACTTGGCTAAATTCAACCAGAATCTGGCTGTGCATTCCTGAGAGCAACTTACAACTTCCCTGGATTGAAGAGGGATGACTACTTACAAGCAGTTTCCTGAGACATTTAGTTACCCGATAAGTAATGATTTTATTCCTCAGTGGCCAACTGACTCTAGGAGGAGCAGAAAATGCTATACTTAAAACATCTTTCTCTGTTAACAGAGTTTTGGTATATATCTTAAACTAACTAAAACAAAAGACAAACTTACATGCACTCATAAACTGATGGTGAGCGAGGTAAATAAACCAACAAAAGTATACACCATTCTCATCTCCATAAACTTCAGTTATGGCTTAAAAGGATAGGACTGTAACTGTGGAACTACTTTACTTTTCTTCTTTTTAAATTTTATGTTTCCAAGTCCCATATAAAATTCTAACATTACTGAAGAATTGAAGAGAAAACTTTAGGGGCCTCACAGTTCCAGAGTTCAGTGTTACATACACATGTTTTTGGTTTTATGTTGTCAGTCATGGCTGAAAATGAAACAGTGATGAGGTTGAATAGAAAGTATGAGTTTCAGTAATAATGAGAGGAAAAAGAATTTCCCCAACTTAAAACAGCCTTAACCTGATATCCAGACACACACTCCCCCATGCTTCCCATGCCCAGCCTCCTAGTCACTGTCAGCTGTACCCTGTGGGACAGGGCAAAGGAGTCTAAAAGCTGGGGTGGTGAAATCAACCTTAAGCCTACTTATTTCCAAGAAGTCCTTAGGTGTTTGTGATATAGCTATTCATAATGTCAGTAATGAATTTTCAATTTTTTACTAAAGTAATGATTTACTAATCACAAGTCTGTGATAGTACATGAGGCTGCCAACACCTAGTAACTAAAGAAGAATAGGAATGTTTAAGCCAAACTGAAATACCTCTATATTGTATCATGAAATGCAGTTGTCATCCTGGCATTTCAGTTTATCCTGGAATGTAAATGGCAAATGTTTTCAGCTGTGCTGGCCTAAATTTAAAATTAAGATAAAGAAGGACTAAAATTACACCTGGATGAAATTCTATTTTAACTTTACAAATTAAGCAGAAAGCTTTAAAAATGTAGCCTCTTTCTCAAATTAGACAAAGAAGGGTCATAAATGTTTTCTTCGCCAGGGTGACAGCTCAGCTGACAGTGACCCAGAAATTTACCTGAGGCCTATGTTGCCTACCAAGGTCACTGGATCAATGATGTAAGCAAAGACCTTTTCTCTGATGGGGTAACTACCTGGCAGTCAACCAGTGGGCAAAGACAGACAGTAACTTCAAAGAAACATTTTTCGGGATAAATTAATCTCAGTGGAAAAAGAAAATGTTCATGATGCATTACCTTATATTTTCCTTTAATAATGCCTTCAAACAATCTTTCCTTGGTTCCGTAAAAAGGCAAACAACCACTGAGCAGGATAAAAAGGATCACACCGCACCCCCAGACGTCTACAGGCTTTCCGTAAGGCTCTCTTTTGACCACTTCTGGTGCCATAAAATGAGGTGTTCCAACACGTCCTACATTTAAAACAACATTAAGGAAAAATGTTTACGTAAAATAAGATTTTCATATGAAAACTAAAAATAATAGAACAATAACAATCCAAATAAAAAGTCTACCAATACATATACTCTCACTACTTCTCCCCCTCCGCATAAAATCAAGTTCACACAGGTGAAAAAAAGTACTTATCTAATCGTTTCCTGAAAATATTGAGCCCAGAATAGGTATTCTGTCTTATAACATTGGCACTCCCTATTGAATTCTGCATGCTACATAGTAAGTATTTATGTGGTTCTTACCTCATGAAGAAGTTTAAATTTTCTAATTCTCACATGGTTGAAAGTCACTAAATATATAGAGCAGAGGCAGGTGAAAGAGTCAACAGGCAGAGCCTGTAGCTGTCCAGGAAAGAGCTGGGAGGCCTGCCCTGGGCAGAGGCAGAGGCAGGGGAAAGGAGTGGAGGAGGGAGAAAGGTATGAAAAAAAATCTGTGGAAAAAAGATGACTTGACTGCCAAATGGAAATTCCCCAATGAAACCTAATGCTGAGAACTGTTATTTGAAATATGAATTTGACTCTGAAATCCTGTTCAGTTGATTTTATGGGTTAATTATAGCAATTAACAATAGTTAGTAATATTTTGTTATAGTAGGAGTTTTTAGCTTCCTCCTAACATTAACATATGAAAAGAATGAAAGCAAATATTATATGGCATAAACAAAAGCAAAATTATGAAGCTCCTCCCATTCAATCCTCTTTGACTTTCATTTTTTTTAAACAGTTTTGTTTCTCTATCAAAAATTAGCTTTCTGTAAGGAATCTGATATCAGCTGTTTGCACATTCATAACTATCTTTAACTCAGTATCCCAAAAGAAGTCTTCTATTGTGGAATGAAAGGCTTGTACCCTGTTGGAAGATCACTGTGGGATGGGGCACTGCCCACTAGACTTGGCAGCTCTTCTAGATGTATGCAAGCCCAGTGACCGCCCTTCCTCCCTCTGTCTCTCTCTCTTTCATCATACTGAGTTCAGGATAATTTTTAGTTTGAAGATTGTGAAATACTTTATCTAGAACTCAGAACTGTGATTTTAAAAGACCTTAGAGATCTTCTGGTTCAGCTAGAGAGAATATATCAATTTCTGTTCATGATTATCAAACTCAGTTGGATGCAGAAAGATAAAAGAGCTCTTAGCTTGTGTATCAGGATGTACCTTTGCTGCAGATCATATGGTTTCCCTTCCTCTCCCCATAATAGAAAAGATTAAGTTCAGGGTTCCAGTAGTGAAAATATTTTCATTTAAAATGTACGATAGATCAGTGAAAACTATTGGCTGAAGGACCTGGCTAGAGAAATACTTTTATTTCTTTTCTTTTTTTTTTTTTTTTTTTTGAGACGGAGTCTCGCTCTCTGTCTCCCAGGCTGGAGTGCAGTGGCCGGATCTCACCTCACTGCAAGCTCCGCCTCCCGGGTCCACGCCATTCTCCTGCCTCAGCCTCCCGAGTAGCTGGGACTACAGGCGACCGCCACCTCACCCGGTTAGTTTTTTTTTTTTGTATTTTTTAGTAGAGACGGGGTTCCACCGTGTTAGCCAGGATGGTCTCGATCTCCTGACCTCATGATCCACCCGTCTCGGCCTCCCAAAGTGCTGGGATTACAGGCTTGAGCCACCGCGCCCGGCCGAGAAATACTTTTATTTCTGTATTTGCTTCCTCAAGTAACATGAAGAAGCTAAGCCTTTGATACTTCATTAATAGCCTGGACAGGGAGGGGCCGCTGGAGAATTAGCCTTGTTCTGATGGACAAGAGCTAGCAGGAGTAGGGGAAACCAGTATCATTCAGGGTACTGGTACCAGGGTACCAGTCAGGTACCTGCTGACAGTTTGGATGATGCTTTGAAACTCAACTTGACTCCTATAACTTTCTGGGCCAAGCCACTCAAAATGGGGGCCTTACCCTGGGAATAATCAGAGCGACCATGGCCAGTCCCAGCCATCCTGAGAAGGTTCTTTCCCTTTAGCTAGACGAAGACTAGCCAATTCTGGAGAATTAATGTTCAATCTTCGGGAAGACGCCTGTCTTTTGGTTCAATAATTTGCTCATAGATGATGGGGGAAAACCACAGTAGAAAGAATGTAGAGGAATGCTCTTTTATTTCATGTAAATCAGTAGAAGGTAAAAAGGACTGGAGTTAATCTTTACTATATACCAACTTCCTAAAAATCCTTGTTTTTGCTGATACTTCTTCAGTGACCATTTGACTTTTAGGACTTAGACCACAAAATTTTAAGAAAAGGAAACAAATTAGCAAACTAAATTAAATGGCAGTTTGAGATATTTTGGACAAATATTTAAATGTTATATATTTTGACAATACAATAAAACCTTCCTACCTAGAATCTCAGAGGGAGAATTGTTCTGAATAGCTACATTTGAAAATACATTGTGATTTGAATCTTTATGCACACAATCCTTTTCGCTTTAATAATTTTTTTGGAGATTCTATTTTCCCCAGGCTAGTCCCAAACTCCTGGGCTCAAGTGATCCTTCTGCCTTGGCCTCTCAAGTAGCTGGGATTACAGGTGTGAGTCACTGTGCCCGCCTTAGTTAAATAATGTTGTATGGCTTTCTACAATTTCCTGACTTCTTTTACACAGAATACTGCTCATAATTTAACCTTTTCTTGATGACTCAGAGTTGTCATTGTAGATATTGATTAAAGAACTATGCTATAGAACAGAAAGCACCCTCAGGAACTTCAGAGGCATGCAAGAGTTGATTTCTTTCATATTAAAAGGCTGTTGTGCTTTCCAAGTTTTGGTGTCTGCTCAGTATATATCATATATATTTTTGTTAGGCTTTTATTTCTTTTCTCTCACTATGCTTTAGTTCTGCGTTCTCCTAATTTGTTGCTTTTATAATCTCCTATTAAATAGAACCTGACTAGCAACCAGATTCCTTCATTTAATAGCAATTTCCTAAGTGCTTGCTAGGTCCTAGATACCCTCAGCTACAGTCCCCCTTACTCTTACAAATCACAGTCTTTGATGTAAGTCCCTGCATCCAATGCTACATGGAGGTATGTAGCCCAGATAGTTATGGGAATATAGAAGAGAAGGAATAGGGCTTTCCAACTCAGGATGGTGAAGATAAGCCTGCTTTAAAGAGGAGACAATTGTTAGCTCAGCCTTCCAGAACAATAGGAGTTAACCAGATAGATAAAATGACAAAAGGCACTCCAACTAGAAGGAATAGCATGTGCAAGGTATGAAGGAACACGAATCTATACAGCTTTTTAAAACATGGGAGCAAGTCAGCCTTAGAGAGTGTCTTTAGGTGCTCAATTGTGAGGAGCATGAGTGGATTTTTAAGGGTAGGAATAATTTTGCTGCTATTATAGTTATTTTCTAGGTTTCTAGTTGTATTCTGGATAAGTAAGTTTCCTAAATAGCTGAGTTTCAAGTAGGGGGAGGGTAAATATGTTTAAATGATTTTTATTATATGCAACATATAAAGAAATGAATTCCTTTCTATCTGGAGGACTAGGGATTGGGATTTCAAACTGACAGGAAAATGGCTTTCTGCTTTAAAGTTGATAAATAATTAAATGATTGGCAGAATTTTTTTCTTTTTTTTTTTTTTTGAGATAGGGTCTTGCTCTGTTGCTCAGGCTGGAGGGCAGTGGCAGGATCTCAACTCACTGCAGCCTCTGCCTCCCGGGTTCAAGCGATCCTCCCGCATAGCTGGGGCAAAGACTCTTGCCACCATGCCTGGCTAATTTTTGCATCTTTTTGGAGAGATGGGGTTTCGCCATGTTACCCAGGCTAGTCTTGAACTCCTGGGATCAATTTGTCCGCCACAGCCTCCCAAAGTGCTGGAATTAGAGGCGTGAGGCACTGTGCCCAACCTTAATTAGCAAAATTTCAAAAGTACCTTAAACAGCAGAAAAGCTTTTTCTAAGAGAAATAATTTATCTTTTATTCATATTCTATTTTTTAAAATGTAACAGTCGGCTGGGCGTGATGGCTCAAGCCTGTAATCCCAGCACTTTGGGAGGCCGAGATGGGCGGATCACGAGGTCAGGAGATCAAGACCACCCTGGCTAACACGGTGAAACCCGGTCTCTACTAAAAAATACAAAAAAAACTAGCCGGGCGAGGTGGCGGGCGCCTGTAGTTCCAGCTACTCGGGAGGCTGAGGCAGGAGAATGGCGTGAACCCGGGAGGCGGAGCTTGCAGTGAGCCGAGATCACACCACTGCACCTCCAGCCTGGGTGGCAGAGCGAGACTCTGTCTCAAAAAAAAAAAAAAAAACAACAAAAAACACGTAACATTCAAAGTTATTTCAAGAATACAAAACAGGTGTGCTAAGAAATGACAATATTTTGACCATCAGGAAGTATTTTAATTCTAGAAGCATGGAGAAAAATCAATTTTGAATACTGACACACCACGGGGTGGTGGGGGTGGGGGTTCAAAATTAGCTTTAAAAATAAACAATTTAGGTGAAAGGTTCATGGACTTTAGAAAAAGATTAATATGGAGAAAATGTCCAGGTAAACGTAACGCATCTATTTTTCCCCTTCAATCAAGATATACAATAAAATACGAAGCCCATGACATTCTGAATACTAACAGGATGTAGATCCAGAGCAACAGAAACAAAGTAATTATATATGGCCAGTATATAACATATAAAATAAATTCATTTCATTTCATCCCATTAACCTTGGGAATATAATCATCAGAAATTATTTGTTATAATTACATAGTCTTAACATAGAAATGATCTGTATAAGTACCAGAATTGAGAGAGTTAGCTTAACAGCAACAATTGTTTAAAAAATAATTTAGGATTTTCACTTGATTACAAGATCAATATGAACCATCAGTGCTATGTAGTTGTCCAAAAAGCTAATGCAATTTGGGAAACCTGAGAGAAATTTAAGGCCCAGAACACAAAAAAGTGATAGCCCAATGCTACTGTCCACTGGATCAGCTGTACTGTACCACCTGTAGTTAGAGTGTTCAGTTCAGGCCCTGTACTTTGCCGATACTGAAGAGATTTTGAACCAGTTTATATGAAGAATGGCCAAATCACCATAGGGAAGTTAACTTGGATAAGACCTAGGTGGACATGGTAGCTGTCTACAAACAGATGAACAGTTATCATATGGAAGGATGAAAATTGTTCAGAGTGGTTTCAAAAGTCAGGATTAGGATGACTGGGTAGAAGTTACAGAAAGATGCAAAGATGAGCTTTTTAATACTTAAGGAGTTGTCCAAAAATTAAATGAACTGTCCTGGGATGTAGTGACTACTTTGCTCTCTGAGTTTAATACTAGAACTCAATCTTTTCTTGGGAATATTATGGAAGAATTCAATCATTAGATATAAGACTGGAGAAGTTAAGGCCCTTTGGAGTGCCGAGATTCTATGATTAAACTGTGCCTTACCCTTTGGTCAGTCTTCCAATCACTAACAGAAAGTTTTAAATTAGGGGAAAAAATTAGCATTCTTTGAAACTATACTCAGCTTGCAGTTTTGCACATTATTGGAAATGATTAACTGGAAAAGAATGTGAAACTAAAAGAAAATTTGAATGTAATTTAATTTTAGAAGGCAATGTCGTGAAAAAATTATTTAAAGAATACAACTGTGGGCTGGGTGCAGTGGCTCATACCTGTAATCCCAGCACTTTGGGAGGTTGAGGCAGGAGGATTGCTTAAGCCCAGGAGTTTGAAACCAGCCTGGGCAATGTAGTGAGACCTTGCCTCTACTAAAAATAAAAAAAGTTTGCCAGGTATGGTGGCACACGCCTATGATCCTAGCTACTTGGGAGGTTGAGGTGGGAAGATCACTTGAGCCTGGAAGGTCAAGGGTGCAGTGCAGGGTGCCATGATCATGCCACTGTGCGCTCCAGCCTGGGTGACAGAGCAAGACCTTGTCTGGAAAAAAAAAAAAAAATTACAACTATGACCAATGGCTCATTTTTCTGAAGATGGTCTATGTTGTTACTGCTTGAAGTTCTAGCTATAATGAACTGAGTTATATGAAATGTGCTGTGTAAGATTATTTTTGATATTTACAATTTGTAACTTTTTTCTTTTTATTCTGGCATGGGAATTTAAAAATTATGTTTTGCTTTGGCTAATAATAAAATCAGTGTGCATTCACATCTGCTTATTCTTTGCTAATATACAGACTGATGACTTGAGCAGGATTCTTTGATAAATGGAAAAAAGAAAACAGTATGAAATTAAAAATTAGCCATCAGTGTAAACCAGGAAGTGGCTAATCTACACATTTTAGATTTGACTTCATTTGGCCAGTTCAACTTTAAAAGGCACTATGCTTCAAACTTATTTTCTTTGAACACTGTTTTAAACTCTTACAGTCTTTTAAGTACTGGAGGTACAAAGAGAAAAGAGTCTATTCTTAAGGGACTAAAATTCTAGTTATGACTACAGTTATTAAATTCAAAACTATCTGATGATGCTTTTTGGGGGTTGGGGTGGGGTGGAATGAGGTATGAAACACTGAGATTGAGCTAATATGTAGCTTGAAAATTTTATACCAGCCTGAAGTGACCAGGTTTTGAAGACAAATTTTTTGTAAAGCAGTCTTACCTCCAGCTACAAGTCCAGACTCCCCTAATTGAATAGCTACCCCAAAGCCTCCAAGTTTAACAGGTGCCGAGTTTTCTTTTGAGGCGAGGAGAACACAGTGGGGCTGAAAAGAAAAACAGACGAACAAACAAACAAAAAACAAACCCGAAGATAAGGATTAATTGAAGATGAACAATTCAGTTTACATAAAACTAGATAACATGATAATAGAGAAACACTTTAAAAACTTTTGAATTATTTTGGATGCTTGAATTATTCACATTCTCATGCCTGGCTGATTTCTCCAAATATATACCTGTTCCATCCAATGTTCTTTAGGAATTATTTGCTTGGAAGGTTAGAGTACAGTGCTAGGAATTACTAAGGAAGCATGGATGTTCAAGAAACACAGATACATTTTTTTGCCTTACTATGCAATATTGTCTTCCTTTGAGTGACAGTCTAGATTTCTTTAAGAAAAAATATATTTTACACTTCTTTCAAAAATGTTTCTTGAAACCTCCGATTTTACCTACAGAGCCATTGTATCCTGGTTTTTAGGGGATAGTCATGGCCCTTTCTTTCTCCAGCCTGCCCAGTCCTCTTTGCTTTGCTTTATTCATTCCACCCTTAAGTCAAGGAGTACTACATGGATGGGTCAGACTGAATGATTTTAATTAAGCCTTGTTCCCAGGGACTTCAACGCTCTTCCTGGGCATGTCTTCTCTGGACCTGCTTTTCTTCTCTGTGGGGGTGGGAGGTCAGAAAGAAGAAGGGGAAAGGAAACCACTTGCCCGATTCCTAGTCCAGAGCAAAGACATCCTCTCCCCAAGGGGTATCCTACTTGACCAGGGCTCCCTTATATCATATGTTTTGTGATAACAATGAGGGTTTCTTTGTAGCATGTTGTCCTCTGCATCTATTTCTTACTGGGACCTAGTTGGGGCTGGTGTAAGGAAAGGATTTCATCATGGAGCACTCTGGTCTCTGCTCAAATACTGTGCTCCCCAATATGACTAAAACTACATCTGACCGGCTCTCAAAACAGGGGCTAGTAAAAAAGGCAAGTCTCTTTAGTCATGGAAGACAAAAGGTTTTTAAAAATTATCTCCTATACTTTCTCATTCATAAAAGGACACAGTTTTAGCCAACATAATAGGTATGAAAAAAAGTGTGCAATCATACTGAGCTGGTACACCTCCATTTGATGATGACACACAGGTGGGAGGAATCCTTACTCTGCCCAATGAAAGCATCAGAATTCTACTTTGGAAGTTATTCTTTCTGTCCAAAGAAGTTTAAAGACTTTTACAATAGTCTAGCACAAAGAGAGATAAGCCAGGAAATATAAGCGTGTATGTGAGAGCCAGAGAAAGAAGGAAGGCAAGTATACAAACGAATAGTGAGCAAACCACAGCATGACACAGAGTAGCAAGAAGAGTCTATGGGAGAGCAGGCAAACCTCTATAGAAATCAACTGATAGACTGCTGTTAGTTAGAACTTTCTGTTGGTTCAAAGAGAGAACAATGACAACAGACTAAGATGGCAATACCCCTAGCATGATTCTAGTACGGGATACAGCAAGTGAGCAAGCCTAGAAAAGAATGAACATGATACAGAAGAAACAAATGCAAACTAGACTCCAACAGGGTCTTCTGGCCATGCCTGTGTAAGTGTTATCACCTTAGGAAGGAGTAGTAGAAGCTTAAATCAGAACTCCAAAGTATGTATACCCTTAATAGTGTGTTGATGATGTTTATGCTTAAGTTAATGTTACAAGGGAATCTATATAATTCTCCTCTGTGTAGATTCAGTCATTCTCAAATCCTTAAATAAGACAAGTTATAAAATTTGAACTTAATTAAGTTAAATTAATTTATGTTTAAAAAGAGATCGGGTCTTGATATGTTGCCTAGGCTAGTCTTGAACTCCTGGCCTCAAGTGATCCACTCACCTTGGCCTCCCAAAGTGTCCAGATTACAGGCATGAGCCACTGTGCCTGGCCTAAAGAGTTGAATTTAAGAAAGAAAATAGAGCCATAGGCCGGGCGCGGTGGCTCAAGCCTGTAATCCCAGCACTTTGGGAGGCCGAGACGGGTGGATCACGAGGTCAGGAGATCAAGACCATCCTGGCTAACATGGTGAAACCCCATGTCTACTAAAAAATACAAAAAAACCCCCCAAAAAACTAGCCGGGCGAGGTGGCGGGCGCCTGTAGTCCCAGCTACTTGGAAGTCTGAGGCAGGAGAATGGCATAAACCCGGGAGGCGGAGCTTGCAGTGAACTGAGATCCGGCCACTGCACTCCAGCCTGGGCGACAGAGCGAGACTCTGTCTCAAACAAAACAAAACAAAACAAAACGAAAAAGAAAATAGAGCCATAAATGCAAATTAATAGAATGTAAAGCCAGGTAGTATTACTTGTTAGGAAGTAAAATTAAGCTGGTAAGGAGGTGTTATAGGCATGGGGACTAGGGAACTGCTAGTTTAGTTGGGGTCAGAGAAGGCACCTCTAATGGGTAATATCTGAACAGAGACCAGAATGAAGTGAAAAAGCAAGCCACATGGAAGCAAGTTCCAGGTGAGAAGAACAGCCAATACAAAGGCCCACAGGAATAAGGAGGGTTGTTTGGAGAAGAAGAAAGAAGCCAGTGTGTCTGGAAAGGCATGAGAGCAAGGGGCAGAGTGGTGGGAAATGTGATCTGAGGGATGATCAAAGGTATAGGCCCTTGAAACTGTGGTGAGAACTCTGGGTTTTATGTTGAGCGAGATGGGAAATCACCATAAGGTTTTGAAAAGGGGAGTACTATCATCAGTTTTAGGTTTTAAAAGGATCACTCTGGCTGCTGTGTGAAGAGATTGTGAAGAAACAGGGAAAAAGGAGACCAATTAAGAGGCTACTGCAGTTGCCCAGGCAAGAGAAGATGGGACTTGGACTAGACTAGAGTGACAGAAGCAGAGATGATGAGAAGTAGTCAAATTCAGTTTATGTTCTAAAGGTAAAGCTGACAGGAATTGCTATTGAATATGAGCGTGAGAGAAAGACACAAGTCAATTATAACAATTACGCTTCTGGTCTGAGCAACTGAGTGAAAATGAAGATGCCATTTACTGAAACGGGGAACACTGAGGGAGGGGTTTGTAAGGTGGATCAAGAATTTGGTTTCAGGCTGGGTGCGGTGGCTCACACCTGTAATCCTAGCACTTTGGGAAGCCAAGGCAGGAAGACTGCTTGAGCCCAGGAGTTTCAGACCAGCCTGGGCAACATGGCAAAATCCCATCTCTATTTTATAAAAAATGAAAAAAAAAAAAAAAAACGAATTTGGTTTCATACATATTGAGTGTGAGATTTTATAAGATGAGATTAAGGGGAGTCTGGGATTAGAGGTGTAAATTTGGGAATCAACAGTACATAGATGATATTTACAGCCAAAGTAATGAATGAAATTGCTTAGGAAGTCATAGAGAAGAGTCAGAGGATTGAGTCCTAGTGCACACCAATATTTGAAGGGTCAGAAGATGAAAAAATCTAGAAAAGAAAACAAGGTCTAGACAGTGAAGCAGGAGGAAAATCAGTTTGGTATCCTGAAATCAAGTGAAGAAACTTTTTCAAGTAGGAATGATTAGTAGTAATCAATGTTACTAAGGTCATTTAAAATGAGAACTGAGAACTGACCATTAGATTTGGCAATTTGGAAGTCACTGGTGACCTTGATAAGAGTGGTTTTGGTGGCATGATGGAGGCAAAAATCCCCATTGGACTAGGTTCAGGAGAGAATGGGAGGAGATAATGTAGCGACAGTAAACACAGATATCTTTCACAGTCTTCCTGTAGTAAAAATAGAGAAATGGGATGTAGAAGAAAGTGTGAAGCTGAGGATGCTTCTTTTTAACATTTACAAATGGAGAAAATAGATTAATAAACTTCCATGTATCTATCACCCAGCTTTGGCAATTATTGACATTCTTTCAGCTCCTCCCCTGGCCCGCTGGGATGTATGGGCAGCTTGCCCATCTCCAGGCAAAAATAAAACAAAAATAAACAAATGAAAAACCCCAAAACAAAGACATTCTTTCATTTTTGCTTCACCTATCCCCAACTGTTTACTTTTTGTCCCCAGAAGTATTTTAACATAAATGTAATTTAACCTGTTAATAGTTCAGTACGTCTAACACAGGACTTAAAAATAACCATAATATCGGGCCAGGCGCAGGGGCTCACACCTGTAATCCCAGCACTTTGGGAGGCCGAGGCAGGCGGATCACAAGGTCAGGAGATTGAGACCATCCTGGCTAACACAGTGAAACCCCGTCTCTA
>NW_012102132.1:3547111-3548316 GCF_000951045.1 Mandrillus leucophaeus
TCTACTAAAAAACCAAAATTAGCTGGGTGCGGTGGTGCATGCCCGTAATCCCAGCTACTCAGGAGGCTGAGGCAGGAGAATTGCTTGAATCCGGGAGGCAGAGGTTGTGGTGAGCCAAGATCATGCCATTGCACTCTAGCTTGGGCAACAAGAGCGAAACTCTGTCTCAATAAATAAATAAATAAATAAATAAATAAACAAACAAACAAACCAATCAACCAACCACAAGTTCATACTGGTATTTCTTCCTATTCAATTATAGCGTTTTTACTTTAATTCTTTGATTTGGCAAGTACAGTTGATCATTGAACATGGGTTTGAACTGTGTGGGTCCACTTATACATGGATTGTTTTCAATAAAATATATTGAATTTTTTTTTGGAGATTCGTAACAATTTGAAAAAAAACTCGTGGACCAACCATGTTGCCTAGAACTATTTTAAAAATTAAGAAAAAGGTGAAGGATGACTTCTGGAATAAAAAATTAAGAAAAAGCTGTATCATAAATGCATAAAATATATTTAGATACTCATTTATTATTTAGTACCATAAAAAGGTACACAAATCTATTATAAAGAGTTAAAATGTATCAAAGCTTACACCTACACAGACTGTAAATGGTGCCATTCACAGTCAAATGTGAACAAATGCAAAGATGCAATATTAAATCATAACCATAAAATTAACTGTAGTACGTATTACACTACTGTAATAATTTCACAGCTCCCTCCTATTGCTATTGCAGTGAGCTCAAGTCTTGCGAGTATTCACCTAATATGTTGTGTGATGCTACTTATCTCTGCTTGAGCAGTTCATCTCTCCAATAAATTGCATATCACAGTAAAAGTGATCTCACAGTTCTCACATTATTTTCATTGTGTTTAGTGCAATACCCTAAACCATAGGATCCATACAAAGTGCCACTGGTGATGCTAGAAGTGCTCCTAAGAAACAGAGGAAAGTCATGACATTACAAGAAAAGGTAGGCTGCGGCTGAGGTCAGGAGTTCGAGACCAGCCTGGCCAACATGGTGAAACCCCATCTCTACTAAAAGTATAAAAATTAGCCGGGCATGGTGGCAGGTGCCTGTAAATCCCAGCTACTCAGTAGGCTGAGGTGGGAGAACTGCTTGAACCTGGGAGGCGGAGGTTGCAGTGAGCCGAGATTGCGCCACTGCACTCCAGCCTGGGTGATAAGAGTGAGAC
>NW_012102132.1:3551445-3553441 GCF_000951045.1 Mandrillus leucophaeus
AAAAAATGAGTAATACTTCTTTAGTATCATCTAATACCCAGTCCACATTCAGTTTTCCTTGACTGTCTCAAAAATGTCTTTTCTCTACCAGTAACTTGAAGAAGTAGAAGAGACTAAAAAAAGAAAAGTCTTATTACGGTTGGTTAGTTCTACAAAGGATCCAAGGTCTATACATTGCATTTGATGACTATGTCTTGTGAGTGTCTCTTACTCTGTAACAGATCCCCTTCCTTATGCTTTTTTTTTCAATGTTCATGCCATTGATTTGTTAAGATACTAGGTAATTTTTCCTGTGGAATCCCCCACAATCTGTACTTGGCTAATGGTACCACATGGTATTATTTAATGTTCTTTACTCTCCTGTATTTCCTGTAAATTTGTAGTTAGATCTAGAATCTTGATTAGATTCAGATTCAATTTTAGTTTTATGCACTAATACTTCACAGGTGATATATCTATTGTATTGCATCAGGAAGAACATAGAACCTGGCTATCCTACTTTTAGTGACAGGATTGAGCAGTGGGTTCAGGTGTTGCAAGATTCACCATCAACTTTTCATTCAGTGATGTGAGTGGATGTTGATGCCTAGACCCATAATTAGAGGTTCCAAGATGGAGGTTTTCTTCAACATTTTGTTATGAAAACTATCAAACATACAGAAAATAGAAAGAATTATATTGTAAAGAGTCACCTAGATTCTACAATTAAATATTGTTACATTTGCTTTATCAAATGTCTATCTCTTTATCCTTCTATCCATCTTACTTTTTACTACACCTTAGCATACATATCATTGAAATGTAATATTTGTTTAAAATTATGCCTCTACTTAAAAAAAAAAAATAGCCAGGTTTGGTGGTGTGCACCTGTGGTCCCAGTAAGTTGGGAGGCTGAGGAAGGAGGATCACTGGAGCCTGGGAGCTTAAGATTGCAGTGAACCGCAGTTGTGCCACTGCACCCCTGCCTGGGTGACAGCAAGACCCTGTCTCTTAAAACTTCTATAAAAAGTTAAAAAAAAGTAAAGTTATGTTTAAGGTAAAAAAATGTATATACTGTGAAATGCACAAAAGCGTACCATTAGGGTTTTGATGAACTGCATACATTTGTGTAACCCAAATCCCTAAAAAAATTCATTATCCCACAAACCTCCCTCTCTCATCCCCTTCCCATTCAATCTCTGCTGCCATCTCCCCCAGTGCAAACCACTACTCTGATATTTTTTCACCATAGGTTTGTTTTGCCTATATTAGAACTTGATAGACACAAAACCATAAGTATGTATTCTTTTATGTAAGGCTTCTATCATTCAGCATGTTCTGAGATTCATCCACTTTGTTGTGATCAGTAGTTCATTTCTTTTTACTATTGCATAAGTATTCCATTGTACGAATATATCAGTTTGTCCATTCTCCTGTTGACAGACATTTGGGCTATTTCTAGTTTTTGGATATTATGAATAAAGCTGCTATAATTTATTTCCAGAATACCAAGTTAGTTTCTAGGCAACCTCCAAAGGTGACTGATCAGGTTTTTCCTTTTTTTTTTTTATGAACTTATAGATTTTTATATATTTAATGTGTTTTAATCAATTGCTGCCTTTACAAATTTTTGTGCTCAAATTGTCCCATTTTGGGCCAGTGGGAGCCCTTTTAAGTCAGTTCTTTTGTATTTTTGTAAGACTCCAGGAGTCTGATAACTTCCTTGCTTTCAGTCACAAGAGGATGTTCCAGGCTTGTCATGTCCATTTCTTGCCCAGATCTGGAATCAGCCATTTCTCTTAAGTAGCCCTGTTTCTTTTTAGTGCAAAAAAGGATTTAAATCCATGATGTAGGCTGGGCGCGGTGGCTCATGCCTGTAATCCCAGCACTTTGGGAGGCCGAGGCGGGTGGATAACTTGAGGTCAGGAGTTCAAGACCAGGCCGGCCAACCTTGTCCCTACCCAAAATACAAAAATTAGCCAGGCGTGGTGGCGGGCACCTGTAGTCCCAGCTACTC
>NW_012102132.1:3555056-3595494 GCF_000951045.1 Mandrillus leucophaeus
AAAAAAGAAAAAGCTGAATTGCTTGATATGTACTGTAGACTGAGGTCTGCAACTGCAATTGGCTGCCATCTCAAGATAAATGAATCCAACATAAGGACCATTGTAATAAAAAAAAAAAGGAAATTCATGAAGCTGCTCCTGCAGCTACACCAGTAGGTGCTAAAATCTTGCACTTTTTGTGAAATACCTTTTTAAGTAGTACTGAAAATGCAGCTTTTATGTGGGTGCAGGATTGATATAAGAAAGCTATATCTACAGATTCTAACATAATTTGAGAAAAAGCGAAATGGCAACTTAAAGCAAAAAGAAGGTGAAGGGGTCAGGTGTGGTGGCTCATGCCTATAATCCCAGTACTTTGGGAGGCTGTGGTGGGCAGATTACTTGAGTCGAGGACTTTGAGACCAGCATGGGCAGCATGGCGAAAATTAAGCAATTTTCCCGCCTCAGCCTCCTGCGTAGCTGGAACTACAGGCACGTGCTACCATGCTGGGCTAATTTGGCATGTAACAACATGCCAAAACGCTGTCTCTACCAAAAATGCAAGTGATCTGCCCGCCTCATCCTCCGAAAGTGCTGGGATTACAGGTGTGAGCCACTGTGCCCGGTTTGTTTTATTTGTTATAAAGGATATTACTAGGACAACTGATGAAATTGAAACAAGGTCTGTAGAATACATAATGATATTAGGTCAATATAAATTATCTAATTTTGATAACTGTACTGCAGCTATGTAAAAGAATTCCTTATTTTTAGGAAATATGTAATGGATAAGAGTGAGAGATTGAGAAGGATTAAACAAATGAAAAAAAAAAAGTTAACATAGAGAATCTGAGTAAAAGGTATCTAGAATCCTCGTACTTGTTCTCATAACTTAGACTTTTCTGTAAGTCTAAAATTATGTAAAAACAAAACAAAAACCCCTACCCTATTTTAAAGTTACTAAAAATAGTAACTATTTTAAAGTTACTAAAAATAACTCCTTGTGGTTATGCTTTCACTTTGCAATAGAGCAAAGTTCTTTTGTTTTCATTAGATTTTGCCTTAATTTGGTGTTTTAATTATATAAAACATGTACATACGTTCTAAAGTACAAACTGTAAAACATACTATTCAGAGAGGTCTAGCTTTTGCACTCTTCCCCCACTCCCAATCTTTTCTTCACCACTGGTAAGTATTTTTATTAGTTTTCAGTTTATCCTTCAATTTTTTAAAAATAAGAAAATACGCACAAATATTCAAAATTTACACATAACAATATATTCTATAGGTAATTCCATTGCAGTACCTATAGCTTTTTTGTGGAGGTTTTTAAATTTTTAATTTTATTTATTTTGAGACAGGGTCTCACTATGTCGCCCAGACTGGAGTGCAGTGGCACGATCATGGCTCACTGCAGCCTCCAACTCCTGGGGCTTAAGCCACCCTCTTGCCTCAGCCTCCTGAGTAGCTGGGACTACAGGTACGTGCCACCACACCTGGCTAATTTTTGTGGTTTTTTGTAAAGACAGGGTTTCGCCATGTTGCCCAGGCTAGTCTCGAACTCCTGAGCTCAAGGGATCTGCCCACCTCAGCTGGCCAAAGTGCTGGGATTACAAGCATGAAGCACTGTGCCCGGCTTTTGTTTCTTAAAGAGAGACATTTGTATATACTAGCAGAGGTGGACACTGGAAGACAATAAAGTTCTCTTCCAAGTGCTTCTATTTTCTTGGTGAAATAAAAAGTGGTCACCAGGTGGGAGTGAGGAAGGAGGGGGGTTCCTGGCAGTCTGAGAAGAGTACAGGTGTGAAAAAGTATTTTCAGGGAATAGGAGAATGAACTGATTAAACAGTGGTCCTCAAACCTTAGCATCAGAATCACACAGGTTGCTGAGCCCCATCCCCAGAATTTCTGGCTCACAGGTCTGGGATGAGGTCAGGAATATGCATTTTTTTCTTTTTTGTTTTTTGAGATGGAGTCTCGATCTGTCACCCAGGCTGGAGTGCAACGGTGCGATCTCAGCTCACTGCAACCTCTGCCTCCCAGGTTCAAGCGATTCTCCTGCCTCAGCCTCCTGAGTAACTGGGATTACAGGCGCGTGCCGCCACACCCGGCTAATTTTTGTATTTTTAGTAGAGATGGGGTTGCACCATGTTGGTCAGGCTGGTCTTGAACTCCTGACCTGAGGTGATCTGCCCACCTTGGCCTCCCAAAGTGCTGGGATTACAGGCGTGAGCCACTACACTCAGTCTTTTTTTTTTTCTTTTCTTTTTTTTTTTTTAGGGACAAGGTTTTGCTATGTTGCCCAGGCTAGACTCAAACTCTTAGGCTCAAGTACTCCTCCCATCTCAGCCTCCCAAGTAGCTGGAACTACAGGCGTGCGCCACCATGCCCAGCTAAGAACATACATTTCTGACAAGCTTCTGAGTGATGTTGATGCAACTCGTTTGGGACCTGTTTTGAGAACCACTGGACTAAGGAAATATACCAGGATTGTTGGCAGCCCAGGGGCCCACTTGAGGTTTGTAGTCATGAATTTGAAGCGAGACTAATCAGCATCATTGAATGTTTGTATCCAGCAGTCTTCATTTTAGATGGCAAGGTTCAGGCCTGGAGTAGGTGGTGAGCTGAATTTAACCGGGGTTGGGATTTAAAGAGAACGGTGATATCAGTAATAGATGGCACTAAACAAGCATATACATTTATTCTTTTCTACTTCTATCTTTATATAAATAAATACCTTACAATCTCAACAAGAGAAAGAGGAAGCGTGAAGGGAAAAGGACATATCGAAAATGAGCTAAGAACACAGAGACAAACCAGAAAATCCAGAATGAACAGGAAAAAGCGTATATAAAGAAATAGCTATAAAAAGATTATACTCAAATCTGGTGGTAGCTGTGTTGACTCACATTGAGGAGAAAATGTGGTCACAATATGAGGAAACTGAAGATTAAAACAATTAGTATTTTGAAAAAGTTTGGCTTAGGTGTAGGAAAATAATATAGAAAAAAATATATTCATACTAGATTATATGAAATAGAATGCACATAGGTAAATGCCTATTTAGTCATTAAAAAATTCCTGATAGGATCTTGAAGAGATATATGCATACTCATGTTCACTGCAGCATTATTCACATTAGTCAAGAGGTGGAAGCAACCAAAAACTCCATCAACAGATGAATGCATAAGGAAAATGTGGTGCATATACAGTGGAATATAATGCAGTTTGATAAAAGAAGAAAATCCTGTAACATGCTGCAACACAGATGAACCTCAAGGATATGACACTAAGTGAGATAAACCTGTCACAAAAGGACAAATACTGTGTGATTCCACTCATATGAAGTATCCAAAATAGTCAAAATCAATGAAACACAAATCATGATTGTAAGGGCAGTGGAAGAGGAGAGAAATAGTTTAGTGGTAAAGGGTTTTAGTTGTGCAAGACGAAAAACTTCTAGAAACTGTTGCACAACAATGTGAATATACTTAACACTATTGAATTGTACACTTAAAAATGGTTAAGATGGGGCTGGGCACGATGGCTCATGCCTGTAATCACAGCACTTTGGGAGGATGATGTGGGTGGATCATTTGAGGTCAGGAGTTCAAGACTAGCCTGACCAACATGGCAAAACCCCGTCTCTATTAAAGATACAAAAATTAGCCAGGGATGGTGGTGCATGTCTGTAATCCCAGCTACTCAGGAGGCTGAGGCAGAAGAATAGCTGGAACCTAGGAGGCAGAGGTTGCAGTGAGCTGAGATCGTGCCACTGTACTCCACCCTGGGCGACAAGAGCGAAACTCCGTCTCAAAAAAAAAAAAAAAAAAGGTTAAGATGGTAAATCTAATGTTACATATTGTACCACAATAAAAGAAAATCCTGCCAGACCAATACAGTAACCACCTTCCTTCTCAGAGGTTCTGAGGGGAAGTAAGAGCTACAAAACATTTTTATTCTAGCAATTTAAAAATATCCTGTCCCATATATCATATTTACAACAAACAAAAAGCTCTGGAGAATATAATGTTCAGAAGAGTGTACCCAGAAATAATTAGAATGTCAGATACAGCCCAATGAGTCAAATATTTAGTGTAAACAAAGCCGCAGGACAACACTTATGGGGAGAATGAAAACTAACTCTTCTTCATTTCAAATGGCAACAAAAAAAGGGAAATAACACTAAACTGCACGGCCAGCAGTTACATAGATGGACAGATAGTGGTTAAATTTTGGACTAGCATCAAAACCAAAACTGCAGAATCCCATCATTATTTTGCTTAAAATACAGGTGATGTTTTAATTTGCTTGGGAGAGTTTATCATAGTGATAAAAAGGGGAGACCACCATCAGAAATCTCATCTAGTCCTAATAACACAAGACTGTTTTAGCAAAGGTCTTAAAGGAATACATGGAAATATGCTAAAATAATGTACAAATGAAGTAAAACTTAAAAAAGAGTAAAATAATTCATCACTAATGTTATTATAATTCAATAAAGGAATGCCACTTTATCTGAATAACTTAATTTCTAAAACAAATCCAAAAAGAAACAGAAATTCAGTGCTTGTGCTTTGAAAGTCCATATAGCATATGATATATCATTTCTTACAAAAAATAGAAAATACATATTTCTGCTTAGAATTTATAAAGCTTTTAAATTTTGGGTGGGGGAGGAAAACTTTCCACAGTTATCAAGTTGGAAGGTATTCATAAAAAAGATATAAATAATTTCCTAAAGTTCAGTGTTGCTTGAGCTTAAAGTTGTTCCATGGTGGCAGGGCTTTTTAATATTTTCAAAAGGAATCTGAGAGTTGTCATAATGAAAAAAGAAACAAAAAAAAGAAGGGGAAAAAAAAACCCCTACCACCACATGTGAACATAAAAAAGAAGAGAACCCCAACCAATTGCACCACGACCGGATGGAAGAGCCCAGCTGACACAACCAAGACGAGTCTCAGTGTCTAGGGAAGCTTAGGGTTCAGCTCCTTTTACTTCAGGCGAACCTGAACTGTGAGTATTGATTTCAGCTCTATAAATGAACCTTTATTTCAGCTAAAATTTGATTATCTGAACATTCAAAGTGAAACGTGATTCATGGTGATAAGGCTACTGTAATGTCAGCAGTTCTTTGCTTTTAGAACTACTGAGTAAATTGCTTGAATGACGCCTCTGCCTTGATTTCAAATGAGACTGCCTTTTTAGTTATTTTAAGTACTTTAAGACATTCAAGGTATTTAAGCTCCTACTGTCAATATAGTCACATTGTTGATACTGCATTTGGATACTGCCATCAAGATTTGCAGATCTACTTGCATGAATTAAAAGTTATTTTCATATGCAATACATTTTATTTCTAATGTATTATAAATTATAACTTATTGACTTTATTAAGTTATGCTGTCTCCCTATTTTCTATTACTGTCTTTTCTTTATTATATTATTACTACTTTATAGTATTACCAAACCATACAACATTTAAGTTTGGTGTTTCAGAAGTAAATAAGGTGAATATTAGATAAGAGAGAAAGCAAAATATGCTTTAGTTCAAATAATAATTTTTAAAAATGTGTTTTTTATGGACACAGTTAAATTTGTAACAAAACCTAACACATTACTAATAGTATTGTTTCTAAAGTAATATGTTTTCAATTTTCATTTTGTATACAGCAGTTAATGCAATTTTGAAGCATGCCCTGAATAGATTCAGTCATTATCAAGTCAAACTAAAAACGGTGAAAGGTTGCGACTATTACCAAATAGGTATGTACTTCAACATAGCAATGTGATATTTTCACAAACATACCCAAACTGCATTTTAAAAGCTTCTGCTCATCTGGAGTCACAGTGGAATCTGTTGGGTCCTGCCCTCTGGGTCCAGTACTCCTACCTGAGCCAGTTGAAAAAAAAACTGCAGGAGTAGGTGGTGGTGCGAGGGTACAATGCGCTAAACTATGTTTTTGAACTTGTGAATAGGATTTGCCACGTAACAACATTTAAAAAACATTATCCACTATTACAAAACTATTGTGACCACTTCAATATAGCACATGGGTCACAAGCAATGTCCACTGGGAAATTAATCCCCTATGTAAACACAGTGGTTTGTTTCTTATCTTCACAAGCAATTCTTAACATATCAAATAAGTAAATTTAAAAGTATCAATAAATAGCCTTATATAGTGAATGACATTGTAATGTACCAACCAACTTCAAAGGAGGAAAAAAAAACCAGTCACCAAGTTTAAAACAGAATCTAATTGTGATTTTTAAGTAAAAAAAATTTTTTTTTGAGACAGACTCTCGTTCTGTTGCCCAGGCTAGAGTGCAGTGGCATGCACAGCTCACCGCAGCCTTTGTCTCCCGGGTTCAAGCAATTCTCCAGCCTTAGCCTGCGGAGTAGCTGGGACTACAGGTGCGTGCCACCATGCCCTGCTATTTTTTTTTTTTTTTTTTTGGTATTGTTAGTAGAGGCGGGGTTTCGCTATGTTGGCCAGGCTGGTCTTGAATTCCTGGCCTCCAGTAATTTGCCTGCCTCGGCCTCCCAAAGTGCTGGAATTACAGGAATGAGCCACTGTGCCCAGCCAATTTTTTTTTTTAATATTCTTTTTTTATTTTTTTGAGACAAGGTCTTACTCTGTCATCCAGGCTGAAGCACAGTGGAGTGATCTTGGATCACTGCAACCTCTGCTTCCCAGGCTCAAGCGATCCTCCCACCTCAGGCTCTTGAGTAGCTGGGAGTAGCTGGGACTACAGGCACACGTCACCATACCCAGCTAATTTTTATATTTTTTGTAGAGACAGGGTTTCACCATCTTGCCCAGGCTGGTCTAGAACTCTTGAACTCAAGTGATCCTCCTGCTTCAGCCTCCCAAAGTGCTGGGATCACAGGCATGAACCATGGTGCCCAGCTGTCAATTTGTGAATCAATAATTATATGCAAGCTGTCTAAAACATGGTTGTAAATGATGGCCACTATTATAATGTAAACAAATGCATTGGCTTTGCTTCATTCTCTTTAAACTGAAGACTAAAGCAAAACCAGAAACGCTTACTGACAGACCATCCAACTATTACTTATTTTACTTGCAGATTAGAGCTGAGGCAAATGGTTTCAGGATATGTGCTTTGTGCTAACAGCTTTCTGGAGACATCCTGATTATGGCTATCGGGTCTAGAAGTAAGTTTAAAAAGATATGCTCTGCGGGTAGTGGCAATCACTCTGATGAATGATTTGTGATTCTGTAAACTCTAGATTTACTTCCTTATAATAATGGACATAGCAAATAAGAAGATTAACACCCTTTGTAAAGAAGTAAAGCCAGATGGCATAATCTGTTCTTAAAATTGTTAAAGTGTATGTTAAAGGAATCATGTCAAAATACTGCTGATAGAACTCAATATTAATCAAGAAAATGCTGATCTTATGTGAAAAGGAGTGAGGTTTGGTGAAAAGCATCATGGGCTCTAAAAGTCAGATCTGAGTCCCACCTTGGGCACTGTCATTTAAGAATTGTGTGGCTTCCCAGGTGCGGTGGCTCATGCCTGCAATCCCAGCACTTTAGGAGGCAGAGGCGGGTGGATCATGAGGTCAGGAGTTCAAGACCAGCCTGGCCAACACAGTGAAACTCTGTCTCTACTAAAAATACAAAAATTAGCTGGGTGTGGTGGCACATGCCTGTAGTCCCAGCTACTTGGGAAGCTGAGGCAGGAGAATTGCTTGAACCCAGGAGGCGGAGGTTGCAGTGAGCTGAGACCACGCCATTTGAACTCCAGCCTGAGTGACAGAGTGAGACTCCATCTAAAAAAAAAAAAAAAAAAAGAGTTGTGTGGCCAAGAGTAAAGATCATAACCTCTTGAACTTTCTTTCTTCCTTTTTTTTTTTTATTTTAGAGACAGGTTCTTGCTATGTTGCCTTGGCTGGCAGGCTGGTCTTGAACTCCTGGTCTCAAGTGATCCTCCAGCCTCAGCCTCCCAAAGTGTTGGGATTACAGGCGTGAGCCACTGTACCTGGTCAACCTCTTGATCTTTCGTTACCTCTTTTGTGATACCTACCTCACAGAGTATTGCAAGGATTATGCAAAGGAAGTAACATAAATGGGTTTAACACAATGTCTGGTACACAGAAAGTACTAAATAAATATTAGTTAATGGTTTGGCCATCTAGCTTAAGGGTTCAATTCTGACTGCACATTAAAATCCCCTGAGGAGTTTTTAAAGGAAACCAGTGCCTGAAACCCATTCCAGACCAATTAAATCAGAGTATCTGGGGAAGGAGCCAAGCACTGGTATCTTTAAAAAGCCCTCAAGAGGATTCTAATATGTAGCCAGGATTGAGAACCACTGATAATCCCTTCTACAAAGACTCCAATTGGTGGTAGTCTCAAAAATCTCCAGTGGTAAGATCCTTATATTGCCTCCCAAGAGAGATCATTTCATTAGAAAAAAATGATTTCCTTAAAAGGAGGCAACATCTGTCTCTGCAATTTCTATCATTGGTTCTTGTTTTGCTTTGCGAAGACACATATAACAAAGTGAAACCCTTTTCTCTATGGCTTTGTAAAGCATTCTCATCTTCAAGGTAAGGTGCCTATTTCCTTCAATTTGCTTCTATGACATGATTTGAGTTCTTCTCTCCATTTTGTCCATGGCCTTTTCTAAGTGTACTGCTGTGGATCAAACACTACATTAAAGGGGAGATCCTACCAGCTTGGGATGGAAGCAGTTTAGTAGTAACAATTTTCATTTCAGACACCACATATCTAGGAATTCAATTAAAGATGGGTTTTTCGTTGCCACCACACTACGCTACTGATAGAGCAATTGCAATTGTGTTTGTTAATGCAGCTAAAGCTCTTCCTGTACTTGTAAAGCTGCTTTTAATATCCACATGTAGAGCTTCATATGTATTTCTAATAAATTCCCTCTTTGATTTAGTATTATTTATTGTGCTAAGCATTAGGTACAGAGAGCCAAACAAAATTGATTTGGTTCTTAATCCTAATGGAACTTAAAATCTAGCATGAGAGAAGAAAAAAATCTAAAATAACTACTTACAGGTGAGTTTTTCATGTCATTTCAGCTACTTGAGCTCTCAAAATCACATCACTTCCTGTGCCTCAATTCCCTGAACCTATGAGAGCTCCCTAGATAACCACACAATATAGGTGGTCCCTCTACAGACACCCATTTCCTGGTAATGCAGGTTGCATTATTAGTTTCATTTTTGGCAGCCTGACATTCTTTCTAGATTGCCCTTTCCTTTTAGAATCTTAGATCACAGGCTGGGCATGGTGGCTTACACCTGTAATCCCAGCACTTTGGGAGGCTGAAGCGGGAGGATCACCTGAGGTCAGGAGTTCAAGACCAGCCTGGCCAACATGGTGAAACCCCATCTCTACTAAAAATACAAAAATTAGCCAGGCATGGTGGTGGGCGCCTGTAATCCCAGCTACTCGGGAGGCTGAGGCAGGAGAATCACTTGAACCCAGGAGGCAGAGGTTGCAGTGAGCTGAGATCGCGCCATTGCACTCTAGCCTGGGTGACAAGAGCAAAACTCTGTCTCAAAAACAAAACAAAACAAAACAAATCAAATCAAACAAACAAAAAAACCAGCATCTAAGATCACAAGAAACACACCTATATCTTTCTATAAACTTTCTGAAATTTGTCTTCCTGAAGTTGAGACACACGACAGACTAGACCCAGTCCTTCCCCGCTCCCTTCCTTTCTCCCTCCACCTTCCTGAATTCTGGAAACAGGCTCTTACCAGGGATTACATAACTTCCTCTTCACCAGCCAGTTCCTCTTCTGTGGAATCAATGCTCCCCAACTTTACAACATTTTAAACCTTAATGTTACCCTCTACAAAAATGCTTTGTTTTTAATAAAATTATGGGTAGAGCTTTAAGAAAGGTTATTTTTCTCTGTGTATAAGATCAAATCAGGGACTTAATTTATGTAATTCAAATCCACTTTACATGGTAGCAGTCAGGGTTTGAATGTCCACTTCTCCAAAATGTTTACTAATAGGGTCTCTGTCTTATTCACCTTCCTTTCCCACACAGTACTTAGCCAAGTGTGAGATATTTACTAAAATGAGATTAATCAAGAGGTGTTTATTAAAGCTAACTTTTATTAAGCAATCACTATGTGCCAGGATTAAGTTCTTCTTATGCATTTTTCATTTTCACAAATGAGAAAACTAAGGCATAGAAAAGATTAAGTTATTTGCCCTTGGTCACAAGTTAGTTGGGTCTGATTTTGAAAACCTTGCTCTGGGCATCTTTATGTTAACTCTGCTAAGTGGCTGCTGTAGAGAAATAGGGCAGTCACTCTAAGAGAGAAATGTGATGAGACCTCCAGAAACGCTTTCTTTACTTGTTGTGACCAGCTCTCAGACTAAGCTCTTCACAGCAGTCATTGGGCCAATAATAAGTAGCTTTGCAAATATTCTCTGCTGCCACAAACAAGTAGAATTCAAACACTATGTCTTCGAAGGTTCTAGCAAGTCTCAAATTATTGAACCCAGGGCACATTTAAGCTTTGGTCAGGTTACTTTCTTTTTTTTTTTTTTTTTGAGACGGAGTCTCACTCTGTCGCCCAGGCTGGAGTGCAGTGGCCGGATCTCAGCTCACTGCAAGCTCCGCCTCCCGGGTTTACGCCATTCTCCTGCCTCAGCCTCCCGAGTGGCTGGGACTACAGGCGCCCGCCACCTCGCCTGGCTAGTTTTTTGTATTTTTTAGTAGAGACAGGGTTTCACTGTGTTAGTCAGGATGGTCTCGATCTCCTGACCTTGTGATCCGCCCGTCTCGGCCTCCCAAAGTGCTGGGATTACAGGCTTGAGCCACCGCCCCCGGCCGGTCAGGTTACTTTCAAAATCTTAGATTGCACATGCTGTTTCCCATCTACGTTATCACTCTATGCTTCTAGGTTAGGAGTGGCTAACTAGCAGCTGCCAGCTGACTTGGTTTTGTTTGGTTACTTTTTTCTCCTGTCCACTGATACAAGAGTCTGTGTAACCTTGCAGGTGCTGTGTTCTCTTAGTCTATTATGTTAATTGCATGCCCTAAGATCCCTACCTTGGTCTCAGGCTGAAAAGAAATTTAGGATCCTCTTCTTTATTCCCACTTATAGAATGAGACCGCCACAGTAAGTCACACGCCATGTAGCAATACATGTCAAAATGAATGAATGCCACATACGAGGGAAAAAGTCAAGGCAGGAAGTGGTTCTGAAGCTGGGCAGGGCCAGCAGTGGGCCCAGCTCTCTTATGGCTGTACATACCTTTAGAGAAACTGATGCTCATCTTTGAGAAATATGAGCTGTCGGCTGGGCATGGTGGCTCAAGCCTGTAATCCCAGCACTTTGGGAGGCCGAGATGGGCGGATCACGAGGTCAGGAGATCGAGACCAGCCTGGCTAACAAGGTGAAACCCTGTCTCTACTAAAAAATACAAAAAACTAGCCGGGCGCGGTGGCGGGCGCCTGTAGTCCCGGCTACTCGGGAGGCTGAGGCAGGAGAATGGCGTAAACCCGGGAGGCGGAGCTTGCAGTGAGCTGAGATCTGGCCACTGCACTCCAGCCTGGGTGACAGAGCGAGACTCCGTCTCAAAAAAAAAGAAAAAAGAGAAATATGAGCTGTCATTTCTCTTCACTAGCATCTCTATTCCCATAAGAACTTCCCTAAGAGAAGATGATTTCATAAATTGAGTTGTTTTAATATAATACATGAAACAGACCTTGAATGTAGGCCATAGCCACAGGAAAGGTTAGAGCATGAAACTCTATGAGATACCACACTATGTGCTGCTTGTTTAATGATACAATAATGTTACTAGATGAAGTAGGATAAAAGTAAAGTTTCTCACAATGTCTGAAAATAAATCATTTATTACTTACACTGTCTTTTTTTTTTTTTTTTAAAGAGATGGGGTCTTGTTCTGTTGCCAGGTTGGAGTGCAGTGGCACAATTATAGCTCACTACAGCCTTGAACTACGGGATTTAAGCAATCCTCCTGCTGTAGCCTCCCGAGTAGCTAGGACCATAGGCGTGTGCTGGGAGGCCCAGCCTATTATTTACACTTTTAGTTAAAGTAACTATTATTAAAATAGCAAATGACTCAATGTTTGGCATTCTGTTGTAGGAAAAATCTGAAGACATGAGAACTACACATGAGGAATATGTCATTTAGCACTTTCACTTTTTGATCTCCACAGAAGACAATGAGAAGTCACACCATAACAATGACGACAACTTCAGTCAGCAGCTGGCCTTACTCCTCCCACAGAATGCGCTTTATAACCAGTCATAGCGACCAACCGCCACAAAACTTCTCAGGAACACCAAATGTTACTACCTGTCCCATGGATGAAAAATTACTATCTACTGTGTTAACAACATCTTACTCTGTTATTTTCATTGTGGGACTGGTTGGGAACATAATCGCCCTCTATGTATTTCTGGGTATTCACCGCAAAAGAAATTCCATTCAAATTTATCTACTTAATGTAGTCATTGCAGACCTCCTACTCATCTTCTGCCTCCCTTTCCGAATAATGTATCACATTAACCAAAACAAGTGGACACTAGGTGTGATTCTGTGCAAGGTTGTGGGAACACTATTTTATATGAACATGTACATTAGCATTATTTTGCTTGGATTCATCAGTTTGGATCGCTATATAAAAATTAATCGGTCTATACAGCAACGGAAGGCAATAACAACCAAACAAAGTATTTATGTCTGTTGTATAGTATGGATGCTTGCTCTTGGTGGATTCCTAACTATGATTATTTTAACACTTAAGAAAGGGGGGCATAATTCCACAATGTGTTTCCATTATAGAGATAAGCATAATGCAAAAGGAGAAGCCATTTTTAACTTCATTCTTGTGGTAATGTTCTGGCTAATTTTCTTACTAATAATCCTTTCATATATTAAGATTGGGAAGAATCTATTGAGGATTTCTAAAAGGAGGTCAAAATTTCCTAATTCTGGTAAATATGCCACTACAGCCCGGAACTCCTTTATTGTACTTATCATTTTTACTATATGTTTTGTTCCCTATCATGCCTTTCGATTCATCTACATTTCTTCACAGCTAAATGTATCGTCTTGCTACTGGAAAGAAATTGTTCACAAAACCAATGAGATCATGCTGGTTCTCTCATCTTTCAATAGTTGCTTAGATCCAGTCATGTATTTCCTGATGTCCAGTAACATTCGCAAAATAATGTGCCAACTTCTTTTTAGACGATTTCAAGGTGAACCAAGTAGGAGTGAAAGCACTTCAGAATTTAAACCAGGATACTCCCTGCATGATACATCTGTGGCAGCAAAAATACAGTCTAGTTCTAAAAGTACTTGAGGTAAACATACTAAAATGAATTATATAATACAGCCTCTTAATTCTTTGAAGAACTAAAAAAATTAGGAAACAAAGTTCTAGCATTTACAAAAGTCAGATCTCAAAGCTGTGCTTGTAACTGTGATATTTCATTTGCTTAACTGTAAACCATTTCAAGTTACTATCTTTTAAATCTCTATGTAAAATCTTTTCAAAATACATTTTTAAGCTAATACTCTTAACATAGATTATGAAGTTAGTGAAATTTATGACTTTAACAGCAAAATAAAGTGCCATCGTTTCTCATGTCACTAAAGTAGTTATTAAAATCAAGCACTTGATACTAATTTAAAGTGTGTTTAAAAGTAAATGATTTGGGAACTGACAATGTGTCAGAAAATATATGTTCACTTATCATTTTAAAATCTTGTATAATTTGCCACTGTGTTCATTTATGCCTAAATCTCTATAATAGATGAGAAGATAATTAATAAAATCCTAATTAAAAAATGAGATCACCCACTATCTATCACTGCTTAGATAAAAAGGGAAAGAATTTAAATACTGTACAGTAAAAATTAACAGATAAGCTAACGATTCAAAAGCCTAGCAATAGGTCTTAAAACCACACCTTACTTAAAACAGGTTTATAAACAATAGGGTCATTTCAGACACACTTTGATACAGTAACATTGAACATGCCTATTCTGTGATCCAGCAAGTCATCTACAAGGTATACATCTTACAGAATCACTCAGATATGTACACAAGAAACATGTAATGATGCTCAGTGAACTACCATTCATAATATGAAACAATTGGAAATAAGTACATATCAGCAAAGGCATGGAGAAGTGAACTGGTTTACTCACAAAATGGAATATGATATAGCACTGCAATGAAATGAACTACATTCACATGCATCAACACGAGTATATCTCATATATAATGTTGAGTAAAAAAACCCCGCAAAATTGCAAAAGGGTATGTACTGCATGAAATCATTTACGTAAAATATAAAAACATAAAACAATACCACATTCTTTTTTTTTTTTTTTTTGAGACAGAGTTTTGCTCTTACTGCCCAGGCTGGAGTGCAGTGGCGCGATCTTGGCTCACTACAACATCCACCTCCCAGGTTCAAGCAATTCTCCTGTCTCAGCCCCCTGAGTAGCTGGGACTACAGGTGCCTGCCACCACGCCCGGCTAATTTTTTGTATTTTTAGTAGAGACGGGGTTTCATCATGTTGGCCAGGCTGGTATCGAACTCCTGACCTCAGGGTGATCCACTCGCCTCAGCCTCCCAAAGTGCTGGGATTACCAGCGTGAGCCACCACGCCTGGTAGAAAACAATACCACATTCTTATGGATCAATACATATACAATAAAGATACAAAATATGTATGGTAATATATACAAGATATATACCAACTTAAAGTTAATGGTTATATCTGGAGAAATTTGAAGCAAATATGGCAAAATGTTAATGTCTGAAATCTAGATAGCAGGTACGTGATTATATTATTTTTGGTAAATTCCTGGGTATTTGAAATACTTTACAACAATAAAATCTGTAAATTAGAATTAAAAGGAGCAAACTCTGCAATTTTCATGCACATTAAAAAATAACAGGACAGTAAGCTCTAAAAGAAAGGGGTCTTAGTCTTGTTTGTCATTGACTCCCTGGAGCTTAGTACATTTCTTGGCTATAGGAGATCAATATACATTTGTTGAATAATTAACAGGAATGAACAGATGAATAAGATAGGGAGAAAGGGAAGGAAGGAGTGCTTACAAGAAAAAAAGTTGGGTGTAATTAGCTTTTATCCTGGTCCATTTGAATATAGCTGTATAGAACACCATACAGTTGCAATCTAGGGGGTGTCATTAGGCAAACATTCTTGAAAGTTTGGCCAACATTTGTCCAGTTCTTTGGTCATACACAGAACCTGAATGTTATTGACTGAATATGTAAAAGCCTCTTAGAACAAACTCCAAGGACTCATCTGAAAGTTTCTATCATGGTGTATAAAAATTTTTTATAGTCAGAATACTTCTTAAAACTGAAGGTAGGCCATTGGCTGAGAAATCAATCTGAATGAGCATGAAGATTTTGATCAGAACTGAGTTTATTTTAATGAGATTTGTCTTGTATACAGTGCTCAGTTACTATATATAGATATATTTTTTGAGATGGAGTCTCGCTCTGTTGCCTAGGTTGGAGTACAGTGGCATGATCTTAGCTCACTGCAACCTATGCCTCCAAGGTTCAAGTGATTCTCCTGCTTCAGCCTTCTGGGTAGCTAGGATTACAGGCACCCACCACCATGCCTGGCTAAGTTTTGTATTTTTAGTAGGGATGGGGTTTCATCATGTTGGCCAGGCTGGTCTTGAACTCCTGACCTCAGGTGATCCACCCCCCTCGGCCTCCCAAAGTGCTGGGATTACAGGCATGAGTCACTGCGCCAGGCCAGTTAACTAATTTCAATAAGTGCCCATAATTAATTGAATAAAGAATAAGTCAAAGCAAAAGCATATTTTAAAAATAAGTAATATTTGAGGATAAATACTGAAATTTGCAGAAAAATTAGAGGGTCAGAAAAAGGTGACAAAATTAATTACTTTGCCCTGACAATGTTAACACATACCATCTAAATGAAATTTAGCATTTCTGTTTGTATGGTTTTAAGTTATGAAAACTTCTACTTTCCTTCATGTCCTCAAATTTAAAATTTTATTTTACATTACTGGTAAACATCTTACATATCTCATTGTATACAGTTTGGTGAAATTATATTATCAATTATTATCACTTTTAAGGAACATTAAAATGAATATAAATACACTCATAGTTCTAGAAGCTGTCTCATTATACTAGATAAGATGATTACTATAAAGCTCTGCACAATGGCATTCTTAAGAAAGTTTTAAAGTATACTCAATTAATTCTTGCTATATTATTTGCAATAAAATACATTTTGATATAAATCAATCTATTTATAACAGATTGCTTACTGAGAAAAATCTGATAACATGCCTTAGAGTAACTGGAATCCTGAGAAGGTTTCTAAATGTTTAGAAAAAATATGCTACTGACTTACCAAAGTTAAGGCTACTTATGACATACAATCTTTTATTTCTTACTGAGCCATTAGTATTTGCAAGCAGGAAACAGTTCCTACCTCTCCTAACCCAAGGTTTAGTTTTAGAAGCATACAGAAAAAGGAAATTCAGAAGTATATACATATCTTTACCTTGCAAAGACCTTCAGAACAGGTTTCTAAATAACATCTCATATATGCAAAACCAAACACCGGTAAAATGAATTGTCTGGCTGTCAGAGTGAGATCTCAGTGTTGTTATTAGTTAATATTAATATTGCTGTTAGTTTTAGAGCCAGGTTTGATGGTGGTTGAATTTCTAAGATTAGGTCAGTAGAAAAAGACAATTCTCTTCCAGTACAGTTTTATTTTCAACTTTAAAAAATGGATTATTTATTCCTGCTGACATAAAAGTACAGGTAATATAACTATTTGAACAAAGGCCTTACTGAAAGTTATCCCACAAGAGAAAAGCAATATGAAAAGAGTTCTCTCAACAAGCAGCCTGGATGCTGCAGCAACGTGTTAATGGGCTAATTATTTTTTATGTTTTCAAAATATAATACTTTATCAGATATTAAAATATATTCTTATCCTTCAGTAAGGATAACAGTGGGGAGCAGACACAAGGATAAATCTGTGGAACCGAATACACATGTCTAAGCAGATCCTAGATGATATGATGATATATGAGAAAAGTACAAAATGGGTATATGACTTTTTTTTTTTTTTGAGACAGGGTCTCACTCTGTCACTCAGGTTGGAGTGTAGTGGTGCAATCTCAGCTCACTGCAATCTCTGCCTCCTGGGTTCAAGCAATTCTCCTGCCTCAGTCTTTGGAGTAGCTGGGATTACAGGTGCGTGCCACCAAGCCTGGCTAATTTTTGTATTTTTAGTAGAGACAGGGTTTTGCCATGTTGGCCAGGCTGGTCTGGAACTCCTGACCTCAGGTAATCCGCCCGCCTTTGTCTTCCAAAGTGCTGGGATTACAGGCGTGAGCCAACGTGCCACACTGAGATCGCACCACTGCACTCCAGCCTGGGTGACAGAGTGAGACTCTGTCTCAAAAAAAAAAAAGGTGGGGTTAAGTGTATTTATGCAAAGCTCAGGTGACCCCCATACATTCTCCTCCCTCAGAGAAAATCACTGCAAATAAAGGAAACATCACAAAAAGCATCAGGAAGGAAGGGATGGATTAATAAATAATAGTGCTGTGCCTATTTAAAATAAAAGGCCAATTTACAGCCTTACCTTTTATCATACCCAAAAATTTATAAGCACACCCAAGAATTAAGTGTAAATAATGAGACCATAAAAGATCAAAAAATGACTAACTCATCTGTAGATGAGAAAGAACTTTTAAACAAAATAATAGAAATAACTATAGGGAAAAATTCATAGCTTTGACTTAAAAATTTAGATTCTTTGTCCCAAACCATAAAAACTGAAGCAAAAGTACAAAGTAGGAAAAATATTCACAACAGATATAACATTTACTGGAGAGTCTTTTATTTCAGCCACCAACAAACAAAGTTCCCTTGTAAAGACACTTGTAGGGGTATTTTTAATCGGAAGAAAAGATTTTAAACTCAGAATATAATCTGAATTAAGTAAACTCAGACAAGAGATAAACTATGGGGCATTTCCACGTTGGATGATGTAGTGTCCTCTGTCATAGCTACATGGCCCAGCTGAGTGGCTGCCATAGTGCCTCAGTTCAGTCCACGTTTCCAGATGAAGACTTGGGAGAGCTGGTTGGGGATGGTAACAGTGAGCACAGAACTGGAAAGGAGGTAGTAAGTTTGTTCGAAACTTCTATTTTTCCTTTTATTTCCCCACTTCAAGTTCACATGCAAGGGATTAGGAAGTAAAGTAACATTTGTTTATTTATGCACCCTTCACTGTTCTAGGTGCTTCCCATGCATTATCATTAGTTAATCTCCATGGCATTGTGATGTAAGCATCAACTGTATTTTACATATGTAGGGATGCAAGTTGGTAGACTTCCATTCTACTGACATTGTCTCTGCTAATGCTTTTCACTTTTGTTTAATTCTGTCCAAGCACAATGGTGATTGCTGAGATGTCTTTTATTTTAAAAAACATAAATTGCCATTAATATGTATTGGGGGCAAAAATCTCTGCTTATCACTCATCAAAATTGTGTGATGTCAAAAAAACAAAATCTTTGTTGGGTGCGGTGGCTCACGTCTGTAATCCCAGCACTTTGGGAGGCCAACGCGGGCGGATCACGAGGTCAAGAGATCGCCACCATCCTGGCCAGCATGGTGAAACCCCGTCTCTACTAACAATACAAAAATTAGCTGGGTGTGGTGGCACGCACCTGTAGTCCTAGCTACTGAGAAGGCTGAGGCAGGAGAAGTGCTTGAACCTGGCAGGTGGAGGCTGCAGTGAGCCGAGATTGCACTACTGCACTCCCATCTGACCAAAGAGTGAGACTCTGTCTCAAAACAAAAACAAAAAACAATCTTTAAGACTAGTCTTCTAATCATCACACATTTGTATACTCTGGAAGCTCTCTCTGAAACATGTATGATAATCCAGAACAAACTCACACAGGTTAAATAGAAGAAAAAAAATGGAATTAAATTAGAGCATCCTACCCTTATTAGTTTTGCTTCTGGTCCATAAAATGCATAAAGAACCATCAGAAGATGGAAAAGCCTTCTAAGTATGGTTTGGATACAGGTGTTGATGATACATGGAATCTCTTTTTGCTTTAATAAGTCACACAAGTTTTTTGGGAGCAACAGTTAACTGTTACACTTATACTCTTTTTTGGTAATTTCACATATAAATAGTTTTTAGTTATAAAACATTTCAAACATACAAAAATGGAAAAAATACAACATAACAGGCAGCTAAATACCCATCACCCCAATTGAACAGATGTTAAGGTTTTGGTTTTACTTCAAAGTTTTTTTGTACCCATATATAACATCCAAAAAGTTAGATATATTAAAGCTCACTTCACATCCTTCCCTGAGGAAACCTCTTTCCTGAAGTTGGTGTATATCACTCTGATGTATACTTTTGTGCTTTTACAACATACATATGCATAACAATATGCACTTTTTCTTTTAAAAATTTACACAAATGGTGTCTTACTATTACATTCTTTGTAACTCTTTTCACTCAAATTATGTTTATCTATGTAGATTCATGTAGGTCTTGTTCATTCATTTTCACTGATGTAGTGTTTTACTGCATGAATAAACAACAGTTCATTTCTCCTTATACACTGGGCAATTTGGTGGTTTCCACTTTTTCCACTAATTGAAACCATGCTCAAGTGAAGTCTTTTGTATACCCAGTGCCCATGTGTGAAGTTTATGGCTGACACCTAAAAGCAGAAATGCTTGGTTGTAAGGGTATGTACATTTTCAGCTTATCTCATTTTTGACAAATTGCTTTCCAAAGTGATTTTACCAATTTATATGCCCATCCCACTACGAGGCAGAAATGAGTTCCTGTTTACCCACATCCTTACCAACACTTGGTTTTATCAGATTTACTAATTTTTGCCAATTTAGTAGGTGTGAAATGGTATCTTATTGTGGTTTTAATTTGCACTTCCCTGACTACTAGTGAAATGAAGCATCATTTCATATACTTTTTGCTCATTCAGGCTTCTTCTTGGATGAATGGCCTATTCATATCTATACCCCTCTCCCTCCCTTTTCCCCTAATGAGTTGCTTATCCTTTTTTTCCTTTTTCTTTTTAAAAAATTGTTGAAGTAGTTGTTTACATATTCTGGGTTCTAAATCCTTTGTTATTTATATAGTTTGCAAATAACTTCTAACACTATGCACTTGTCTTTTACTTTGCTTATGGTTTCTTTTGTCAGACACTACAAACAAACTTAAAAAATTTTCTGATCAATAAATCTAAATAAACACTGGCCCTGATGCATTCCTCAAGGACCAAGCTAAAGAACTTGCAGATGACATTATCTTACAATTAGATAGCTTGGTATTTCAGTTATAAATAGTATAGAGGAGTCGAAATCAGATGTTCCCTGAGAACATGAAAATAGAAACGTTTTCTAAGAATTCAACTACAAAATCCATATACCTGAATAGAAATATGTAAAACAACTTTAGAGACAGAAAGTCTCTTAGACCAGGAGATGAACTGATTAAATGCATTAGCATATCTAAAGAAAGAATTGGCCATTCACTAGGGGATGAGGGAAAAGTAGAAGAAAAAAAAGTGCTAGAAAATGTTGGTATTGCCCATCCAACACAGTTCAGGGGATTGATCTTGGCCAATGTATATGGATTATTAGGATCCCATTGTTAAGGCCATGGCAAGAATTATGGTAAGGCTGAATCCAATAGGTTTTCTTATCCCAATAATATTAAGCATTATTAAATAACAAACTGAAAGGCAGCATAAAAGACTGGTTAAAAGGGTGAATGATGCAGGCTGCCTAAGTTATTTCTGCTGCCATCACTTACAATGTAACATTGGACAAGCCCTATTTCCTCTACTGAGAAAACAGGAATAATAGTAGTACCTAACTCATAGGGTTGTTATGAGGACTCAATGAGTGAATAAATGTACCTGGCAAGTAAAAACATACAATATATGGTATCCAAATACCCAAATGCCAAGGGAAAGGCAGAGAAAATACATAAAATGGAATGGCTAGAAGCTGAGGGTAAACATCAGAACTAGGAAGATATATAGTGGAAGTTGATCTGGATCAAGTGAGGTGGGGGAAGTAACTCAGAAAGAGTAATTTATTTAGCCTCAGCTTTCACTAATAATAGTGACGTCCAGGACAGGAGAGGTAACAGATCCACTGTATTTTATGCTAATCAGAACCATACTCTGAAACTTGAGCAAGTAAGGAGGAGAGTGTGAGGGCACCTGGCAGGATGCCAGTAGAAGAAATGTTGGGCCAGGCACAGTGGTTCATGCCTGTAATCCCAGCATTCTGGGAGGCTGAGGCGGGAGGATTGCTTGAGCTCAGGAGTTCCAGACGAGCCTGGGCAACATAGCGAAGCAGTCTCCACAAAATATTAAAAAATTAGCTGGGCATGGTGGCATGTGCCTATAGTCCCAGCTACTCAGGAGACTGGGGTGGGAGGATCACTTGAGCCCAGGAGTTTGAGGCTACAGTGAATTACGATCATGTTACTGCACTCAAGCCTGGGTGACAGAGATCTTCTCAAAAAAAGAAAAAAAAGAAAAAAAAGAAGAGATGTTAATACATATCTGATTCTTGGTTTTTCTCCATGTAATAAGAGATGCCAAACAGGTCACCATATTGCATTCTGAAGTGAGGACAAGGCACCTTCATCTACACCTGGCTCCATAGCATGAACTCAGGCAGGCCCAGTAATCACGCAAATGTGGTATATTTTGAAATTTTGTCCAACAGCAAATTTCTAAACCAAAAGTTCTTAATGCCTTCCATTAATACTGCTGGCATAGCTATTATAGGCCCTTTGCAGACAGTTCCTTTCTACATTTCCTGCCTCGTCCTGTGTGCCATTACGTATCGAGACTTTCTAGCACCCCGGTGCCCCTCCTCGTGGTCTGCTTTTTTCCTTTCCTGTACTCAGCAGCACCTCTCTCTTCCCCAATTCAGTTTGTCTCTGTTTTCCTACTTTCTCTTTTAATGGCCTTTCTCACAATTTGGTGCCCTCTTCTCTTGGGTCCTCTGAACTGTCAGAAGATGAAATGCTTCATATTTGTGTGGAAATTCAGTTTGTATTCAGAAGAAAAACGCTGTTTCCTCTATATGAAAAGCAACTTTCAGCTGGCTGCAAAGGGAACTGGTGAGGTTTGCATGCATGTTCATATTCAGTTCCCCTTTGTGGCTAGTGAAACTTGAAAAACACAGGAACACACAGGGTCAGCTCTTGTGGGGACTGACTACAGAGTTCCAAAAAGATGTGACAAGTAGGGAGAGGATGCAGCTAAGTAAGTGAATGCGAGTCTCATGGCCCAGTAGTTTGACATTTATGATCCCGAAAATAATGAAACCTTGAGTAATGAGTACAACCCAGCATGGTAGGAGGGAAAGCTACCCCACCATGCTAGACTAATCATCTTTCTACATCCTTTTAAGCTCTGCTATTGAAGATGTCAATGAACTTATCCAGTTCTCAGGATCAAACCAGCTATTGGGAAGCAAGAGCAACAGACTTTTCTTCTGGTTTTACTGAAAAGTTAGATTAACATTCTGGAAAGAGAAGGTAAAGGGAGAGGATTTATAGAAGATAAAAAGTACAAAGGAAACACCATGGATTAATGGCATATTTTATATATATACATATACTTTTTTTTTACAGACAGAGTCCCACTCTGTCACCTAGGCTGAAGTGCACTGTCACAATCATAGTTCACTGTAGCCTCAAACTCCTGGGCTTAAGCAATTTTCCTGCCTCAGCTCCCCATATAGTAGGGACCACAGGCAAGTGCCACTGCACCCAGCTGGATTCATGGCACACTGAATATACCTTTTAATACAAGAAACAACCAAAACAACATGATAGCTCCAAGACCAAAGTGGGACACAGTGGGTATCTCTCACAAAGTAGAATTTCCTTTTCTTTTAGGAATATTACCCAGGAAACTATGAACTTTGAGATACACATACTATAGTAATCCCTAAAGAAAGAGCCAATTCACTGCACTGCAAGGAGAAAATACAACAAGTCTAGTTAGAACATTAAAGTTGCAAGCACATCCAAAGAAATGTGTTAAAAACTGCCCCCAATTCCTGGCCACTCTTCTCATCCAGAGGTGGAGTCTACTTTCCCAGTTGAATCTGGGCAGGTATTAAGACTTGCTTTGACCAATAAAATGTGGTAGACATTGTATGACATTTGAATAAGGCCTTAGGAGACCTTGCAGCTTCCAGTTTTGCCTCTTGGAACCTGAGACCATCACATTGTAAATAAGCCCAGGATGAAAGATCACATGGAGAGAGGGGCACGGCCTGCTCAACTCTTCCAGGTGATGCTCCAGACACGTGAGTGAGGCCACATTGAACCAGCTAGCCTCAGCTGAGCTGCCAGATGACTAAACTGCATGAATGACCACCAGGTGAGACAAACAGAACTACTCAGCTGAGTCCGGAACAAATTGCAGAATTGAGAGTGAATAAATGGTTCTTGTGTTAAGCCACCAAGTCTGGGGGTAGTTTAGTATGCAGCAATAGATAAATGATGCATAAAAAATATAAATGAAGAATATGTGTAGCACTGATTTCTAAAAAGATGACAATAAATATAGTAATTTCTTTAACAAAAAAGACAATGCCTCGAGTTATTTTACTTGAAAGCTTTGTGTGTGTGTGTGCGAGAGAGGGAGAGCGAGAGAGAAACAGAGAGAGAGAGAGAGAATGTACCTTCCAAACCAATTAAGGGCAGGGAGTGGTGGAGCTGCTGAAGATTTAGTAACAAACCATGTGTTCTCAGAGATAAAAACAAGTACATGCTTCCCCTGATGAAGAGCGCTGAATAAAGAGGCAACGGTTATTATAAGCTATCTCTTCACTTCGGGAGGCCGAGATGGGCAGATCACAAGGTCAGGAGATTGAGACCATCCTGGCCAACATAGTGAAACCCCATCTCTACTAAAAATACAAAAATTAGCTGGGCGTGGTGGCGCGTGCCTGTAATCCCAGCTACTTGGGAGGCTGAGGCAGGAGAATCTCTTGAACCAGGGAGTCGGAGGTTGCAGTGAGCTGAGATCGCGCCACTGCAGTCCAGCCTGGTGACAGAGCGAGACTCCATCTCCAAAAAAAAAAAAAAAAAAAAAATCACTTAAGTGGAAGGAATATGCAGCATAAGTTGTTAAACTGACAAGAGGAAGTGACTATAGTCAGGATAGCGGTGATTTCTCCTATACTGTCTTCATTAGGTGAAAATACTTTAAATTACATTTATTAATAGATATAACATGTTTTTATTACAAGCTTTTCAGTGATATTTGACTTTTAAAACTGCCCATCAATTTCTATGATCAAAAAGAGTTAAAGAAAAACTAAAAGATACAGTAATAAAAACTTTCACATACTAAAATGTAAGACTTTCTTTCTACCACTAGGATAACTGTAGTTGTGAATATTTTACAAAAGTAACTCTTGTGATAATCACTAGTACAAAACAAAACCTATCCCTAAAGGACATATCCTATTAAAGGCTGATGAGTGGCACTGGGCTTTCATCTTAAGGACAGAAATCCATTGTCTATACGATTTTTTTTTTCTATCATATGTAAAGTGGTTTTCAACTACTAAAAGAAATGTATTGTTGTATTAGAGCTTCAAAAAATCCCCAAACTTTTCTATTGTTTTATGTTTCTAGCTGGAAAATAGTGCAATGTGGGCAGTTTATGTGTCAGCAAAAGAGGTTTAACTAGGGCTGGTAATATATTGCCCTCTGCTGGCCAAGGCACCATTAAAAAAGTGAGCCTCTTAAAGACTTTTCTGTGTTATTATACAATTTAACACAGGTTTCGTCTTTCCAGTTTTTTTTTTTTTTTTTCTCTCCAGATATTTCTGGAACTCTAGAGAACTTATACTTCCCAGATTCAATACTTTATTTGTAGGTTTATTAAAACCATACATTTTTAGGCTGGCTTTTGATAAGAGGAAAGGGAAGAAGAGGCAACATGAAAATATTAGAAAGTATGCCACATACAGTGCTGTTTGAGAAATAATATAAAACAACAAGACTTGTTTAGAGTGATGTCTTAAAAGGACTACTTCAAATCGAATATGTCCATTCACCAAAAGATGTCTTAAAAGCACAACTTCAAATCTAATATATCCATTCACCAAAAGATTACCAAGATGCTACCACCAAGGAAACAGCTGATTTGGGCAAGAAAAGAATCATCGAAGAATGTTAAAATCCAGTGGGTGAAAGGGAAACACAGTATATTCATAGAGTCTCAAAATATGACCTTCAGATTACTTATCAATTACAATGAAAACAGGGTACCTTTACAGTTGGCAGGAGTTAACAAATCTCGAGATTGAAAATTGGAAACAAGTATATAAATGAGATATATTTTTGGTCATTGGGGATAGCTGGTCTCCTTATTTAAAGCAATAAACTAGATTCTATTGAGTATTATCATATATTATGAGAGTCCATACAAAACAGTAGCTAAAGAATGCGGGCTCTAAAGTCAGACTATCTGGGTTCAAATCTAGACCTTATAATATAGCAGTTCTTTTTTTTTTTTTTTTTTGAGACGGAGTCTTGCTCTGTCGCCCAGGCTGGAGTGCAGTGGCCGGATCTCAGCTCACTGCAAGCTCCGCCTCCCGGGTTCACGCCATTCTCCTGCCTCAGCCTCCCGAGTAGCTGGGACTACAGGCGCCCGCCACCTCGCCTGGCTAGTTTTTTGTATTTTTTAGTAGAGACGGGGTTTCACCGGGTTAGCCAGAATGGTCTCGATCTCCTGACCTTGTGATCCGACCGTCTCGGCCTCCCAAAGTGCTGGGATTACAGGCTTGAGCCACCGCGCCTGGCCTTAATATAGCAGTTCTATCACTGTAGGCAAGTTATCCTCTGTGGATCTACATCCATCATTTAGAAAGTGATAGTAATAATAGAATCTATCTCAGAGATATTTCTAAAATTATATGAATATATATACAGTGGCTATTATTTATTATTATTAATTTTCTAAATGTGGTTCTCAGAGAAATCTGTGACTTCAACGCTTGGGGCTCTTAAGAGAAAATGAATATAGACACTAACGGGTATAGGAGGGAAGACGTGAGATATTCAATTCTTCTTTCTCTTCCCTTGACATCTATCTCTCTTTTTTTCCCCTTGATTAAGGACAGGAAGTTACATGGAGCAGGGGACTTCACCTTAAGACAATTGTATCTAGAAATTCAAAGAAGTGATTGGTAATAAAATGGCCAGGACACTTGGTCCCAGAAAGAGACAGAGAGTGGAGTGGAGAATTCTGGGCACTGATATAGGATGCCTTTTAAATTCCCTAAATCTCACTGCAATCCAAGTCACTGTTTCCCAGGGTATAGATTTTGTGTGCCTCTCTCTCTCTCTCTGTGTGTGTGTGTGTGTGTGTGTGTGTGTGTTGTAACTGGGGCGATACAATGGAACAGCATTATTTTTGGAATTCTATCCTCAACTGTTTCATTCTTAGAAATCTTTATCTACTTTTGGCTTTTTAAAGAATCTACAGAAAAGAATGGTTAGTTCTGAAGCATAATATGAACCAAATTTGACTGATATGAAGATGTTAAAATTCAAAATTTGTCCCTCAAAGATATTTTTGCCTCATCTAATTCAATGCTAAAGTTTCTCCCCTATTCTAAATCTGCTAATTTCCTGTCTGCTTTTCAACTACCACCCCTGAAATGATTCCAATTCTTATGACTGCCACTGAAGTCGCTATGCTGTGCATTCCTAAAAGACAATGTTTAGCCACCACACTCAAGCTTATATGAAAAGCCAACAAGCCAAAGCTGAAGGATAGTGAAACTTTGATGATCAGGTCTGTGATACTGTAAAATATATATCTGGTCTTCAACCCTCTTTCCAGGCATACAATCGCTAAAATCCTTAGAAACTCCAGAATGATGTCTTTTTGTATCCTAATGGCTGACTGACGGCTGGAACCCTTAGGTAGTTTCAGGATGGGCCTGGTAGCCTTGAAAGACTAGGCAGGATTGGTGGGTTGGGACATTAAGCCCCATCCCCAACCTCCAAGGAGGGGAGAAGGGCTGAAGGTTAAATTAATCACCAATGGCCAATCGTTTAACCAATTGTGCCTACACAATGAAGCCTCCATAAAAACTCAAAAGGACAGTGTTCAGAGAGTTTCTGGATAGCTGAACTTGTGGAGTTTCCCAGATGGTGGTGCCTCTGTCCAGAAAGGACAGGAAAGCTCCGTGCCCCAGCATTACGCATCTTTTCATCTGTATCCTTTATAATAAACGAGTACATGTAACTGTTTCCCTGAGTTCTGTGAGGCGCTCTAGCAAATTAATTGGGCCCAAAGAGGGAGCCGTGGGATCCCTGATTTATAGCCAGTCAGTCAGAAGCACAGGTGACACAACCTGGGGCTAGCCATTGGCATCTGAAGGTGGGGGCCAGTCTTGGGGACTAAGCCCTCAACCTGTGGGATCTGATGCTATCTCTAGGTATATAGTGTCAGAACATAACTGAATTAGAGGACGCCTAACTGGTGTCCACTGCAGAACTGCTTGCTTGCTTGTTGGTTGGGGAGAAATCCCCACACATCTGGTCACAGAAATCATCTGTGTTAATTGTTGTTTAGAGAGTAGAAAAGCACTTTGTGAGTTTTGTTTTCTTTCCAAACTGTGAATTGGTTTCAATGAGGTAGGGTTTGCTAGAATGGCCTTGGCTCACAGAAACACGTGGTTTGGGAAGAGAAAGAATGAAAGTGACAGCAGCAGAAGGCAGACAAAATGCCTAGACAGATAGGGGCGAGTCCTCAGTGAAACCAATTTTCAAGCTGAAGACAGTTTAAAGCCTAGCTACATGTCCCGGGTAAATCCATGGACCAGATTGAGAACCTGTCTTCCTGTTCGGTGCACTTTCCTCTGATTGATCACCCCTCACCTATTTTACATATACCTACCCTTCCCTAATTGGTTTTCAACACTGCTGTGCCCACCTTTGAGTGGTGTCTTCACTTTAACCTTTTCTGCATACTCACAAACCAATCAGCACACACGCCCCATTCTGAATCCATAAAATACCCTGGACCCAGCCACACTGAGAGAGACAAACCACACGACTGCAGGGGTGGGGGCCCATCCCTGTGTCCCCTCTCTGCTGAAAGCTGTTCTGCTGCTCAATAAAATTCTTCCCTACCCATCCTCACCCTTCAAATTGTCAGCGTATCTTCATTCTTCTTGGATGAGGACAGGGGCTTGGGAACTGCTGAACGCAGGTACAAGCCATAGCACTGGTGGGCTGAGTGGGCCTGACGCCTCAGCAGGCCCATGGCCAAGCAAAGGCCAGGTAGGGGGGCGTTGCTGGCCGTGGAGGTCCCTGATTGGCAAAGTGGCCAAGAAAAATCCTGCGTCAAAAAGGTGGGAGATGAGGAATCTTTGATTCCTGGGTGGCCACGTGGTTTCTCACTGTTTTGAGCTGCAGCTGTGCTGCAATCAGCTACTAAAGGTAAAAGTTAACTGGTAGAATTCAGAGATGGATGCAACTCCCGGGCAGTTGGTTCACTGGTTGCATAAGGGTATGCAGACTAATATGAAAAAGTGAAATACTTAATTCTTTGGTGTTTATCTCTAACAGCTAAATGAAATTAAAGGAGAGTGCTAGGTTAGACTTTGTCTGTCTAAGCCCAGGCTCCTAGCTTCAAAGCTGACCCCCAAGGAAAAAATTATGTAAGGACAATGAAGTACCTCTACGACTGAAACTGCCTTTGGAAAATTATAACTAAGGAAATTATGACAGTGAAAAATATCAGACCTAACCAACTCCATCTTGCTTCTAACCTCTAAACTGTCCTTGTCCATTACTGGGCATAGGCCAAACTAGCCTTGGGAAGGAACTTACAGTTTAAATAACAGCCCTTCCCAAAAGCTAAACTGTTCTTGTAAAACGAATGAAAGGCCACCAGCCACCAAGTACTAATGAGAGGAGCTGGAAATCTAAATGTTACCAGCCATTATTCTGGAGGTCATAAGATTTGCAACTTACATCACTATCGTGAACCTAACATGGGCCTTTTGAGATATCTTTTCAGGTATTTGCGTTTCCAACAACTGGATGGCCCAATCTGGACTTGCCAACCAGTTCTGTGCCTCCCACCCAGGAACTGAATCAGCATGAGAGGACAGCTTTGACTCCCTATGATTTCATCCCCGAGTCAACCAATCAGCACTCCCGATTCACTGGCCCACTACCCACCAAATTATCCTTAAAAACTCTGATCCCCGAGTCTTCTGGGAGACTGATGCGAGTAATAATAAAACTCCGGTCTCCCGCACAGCTGGTTCTGGGTGAATTACTTTTTTTCTATTGCAATTTCCCTGTATTGATAAATCAGCTCTGTCTAGACAGCGGGCAAGATGAACCCACTGGGCAGTTACACAACCTGTGGTTATCAAGAAGGGTAGTCAATGTAGGGAAAGGGTAAAACTGATAAACTATTGAAACTGGAGGGTATACTATGAAGGAACTGTCAGAGCAGTTTCTTTGGTTTTAAATGTGCGAGAATGGAAGAGCATGTTTGGTTGAGGGAGGACCTGGAGTTCATTATTGAACAATCATAGATGGAAAGGTAGATTTCCAGACACACAGGAGGTTATTTTCAAGGGAATGGCCAGCATGGTGGACTGGATGTGTTTACCCTGAGAAGGGGACTGTCCAATTTCACCTATATATGCCAAGTGGAATACCCTGAAGCAGCAGCTCATTTGCTTCCTATGTAGACCATGTGGAACTGGCTTTATGATGACTGAATATGCCTATTACCCAAGTCATGGCAAATGCTGTGGGTAAGGGAGCCTCTTTTGTATGGGCACCAATGAAAACATGAGCATAATTAACAAGAGACTGGGGAAAGGCAGAGGGGAGAGTCACAGGACTCATTTCAGGAAGGTGGAAAGTTTAAATGGTTATTGAGAAATAAGGTGAATGAAGAAAATATTGATGGGGTGAAACTGAGGAAAAAGAAAGAGGAGAGTCATGGGACTCATCTAAGCAGGGTAGAGTCTTTAGAGGGCTATTAAAAAATGGGATGAATAAAGTGGAAATTGATGGGGTTAAAACAAAGGCCTTCACTATAGAAGGCTAGTAGGGAGATTCTGCTGTTTTCCTAACGGTAAGGGGTTCCAAACAGGTTTGCTGTATTTACCCCAATTAGGAGAAATTGAAAAAATCAGAGGCAGAGATTACAATGAGAAAGCTGGCCAACAATTACTTGGGGCAATGTCGAGGCAGGTTAATCAAGACAAAGATTGACAAAAGGGCCAAGGTCCCTTGGCTCAACCGTCTGCTGGGGATTCAAAGCTTTTTTCTAAGGAGAAAACGGTAAATTGGTCTGGGAGTGAAGAAGAGAAATTCTGCGACTGGGACAGAAAGTAAGGGTTGGTAGGAATACGAGATTTAGAATGTTTATAAACAGGCTTTATGTAAAGAAGTTATGTCTCCTTTAACTGAATGTTTGATGGAACTGGATATTATATGTGGGTGGGGAACTGTTGCGGGCAAGCCTCCCAAAGTCTGGCCATAAACTGGCCCCAAAACTGGCCATAAACAAAATCTCTGCAGCACTGTGATTTGTCCATAGTGGACCTAACGCCCAAGCTGGAAGGTTGTTGGTTTACGGGAATGACGGCAAGGAACACCTGGCCCGCCCAGGGCGGAAAACCGCTTAATGGCATTCTTAAGCCACAAACAAAAGTCTGAGTGATCTGTGTCTTAAGGGCGTGTTCCTGCTGCAATTAATTCGGCCCATCCCTTCGTTTCCCTTAAGGGATACTTTTAGTTAATTTAATATCTGTAGAAACAATGCTAATGACTGGTTTGCTGTTAATAAATATGTGGGTAAATTTCTGTTCGGGGCTCTCAGCTCTGAAGGCTGTGAGACCCCTGATTTCCCACTTCACACCTCTATATTTCTGTGTGTGTGTGTCTTTAGTTCCTCCAGCGCTGCTGGGTTAGGGTCTCCCCAACTGAGCTGGTCTTGGCAAGTGGCGTCCATTCGTGGGGGCTTGGATCCAGGTTGAAGGGTCGCCGGAGCGATGGTTGGAATGGAAAACTAGCTGGAGGACACCCGAGTACTCTTAAAGCCATCCCAGTGGTGAGTAAGAAGGGGAGCTTGGAAGCGTCAGGGTAACAATGGGACAGGGGGTCTGGTTCGTTTCACCTTGGAACTTTTTCACACTGATGACGAGGAGGAACAAGCGTATAGCAAAGTAATAGAAGAGGTTACAGAGCATGTTTATTTGCCAGCTGAAGCTAAAGCGGCAAAGGAAGGAGAGGTTCATCCCTACCCTTATGCACCCCCTCCTTATTATTTTGAAGAAAATGACCCCCCAGATCTTTCTTTTCCGGAGGATACTGGGCGGAAAGTAGTTGTCCCAGTGACTGTTTGAGCAGCGCCTTGAGCGAACACTCTTAGTTCTATTCAGGCAGGAATTCAGCAAGCTAGAAGAGAGGGTGATTGGCAGTTACCTGTTAGAATACACTCCCCAGATCAAGAGGGAAATATCATAGCTACACTTGAGCCTTTTCCTTTTAAATTACTCAGAGTTTAAACAAGTTATTCATACTAAAGAAGAATGTAGAAAAAATCAGCGAGTCAGGCCGCCAGATAGGGGAAAAAAGAAAACTGCTGATCCTGAAATATGTCCAAAATGTAAAAAAAGGAAAACACAGGGCTAGTCAGTGTCACCCTAAGTTTGATATAGATGGGAACCTGATTTCGGGAAACGCCATGAGGGGCCCGTCCCGGGCCCCGTTCTAAACTGGGGCATTTCCAGCTCAGGCCATTCCCTCACCCCTGTACAATGTCTGTCCCCGGCCACAGCCGGTAGTGCTGCAGTAGATTTATGCTGCACAAAAGCTGTGAGCCTTCTGCCTGCGGAACCCCCGCAAAAGGTCCCAACAGGAGTCTGTGGACCCTTGCCGGCAGGGACAATAGGATTACTTTTAGGAAGGTCTAGTGTAAGTTTAAAAGGCGTACAAATACATACAGGAGTCATTGATTCAGATTACCATGGAGAAATTCAAATTGTTATATCTACTTCTGTTCCCTGGAAAGCAGAGCCAGGAGATCGCATAGCACAGCTCCTGATTGTGCCGTATGTGGGGATGGGAAAAAGTGAAATTAAACGAACAGGAGGATTTGGAAGCACAAACAAACAAGGCAAAGCAGCTTATTGGGTAAATCAAATTACTGATAAACGTCCTACCTGTGAAATAACTATTCAAGGAAAGAAATTTGAAGGTTTGGTAGATACAGGAGTGGATATTTCAATCATTTCTCTACAGCACTGGCCGTCCACGTGGCCAATTCAACCCGCTCAATTTAACGTAGTTGGAGTTGGTAAAGCCGCTGAAATATATCAAAGTAGTTATATTTTGCATTGTGAGTGGCCCGATGGACAACCTGGGACTATTCAACCAATTATAACTTCTGTACCTATAAATTTATGGGGAAGAGATTTAGTACAACAATGGGGAGCACAAGTTCTAATTCCAGAACAATGATATAGCCCTCAAAATCAACATACAATTCCTGCAATGGGGTATGTCCCTGGTATGGGACTAAAAAAAAATTTGCAAGGTTTGAAAGAACTGCTTCTAGCAGAAAAACAGTTTCCACCAAAGATTAGGAAAAAATTTTTGATGGCGGCCATTGTTAAGCCTCCAGAACCTATACCTTTAAAATGGTTAACAGATAAGCCAATTTGGATAGAACAATGGCCGCTAAGTAAAGAGAAACTGGAGGCTTTAGAGAAATTAGTTGCTGAACAATTAGAAAATGGGCACATAGCTCCAACATTTTCTCCTTGGAATTCTCCAGTTTTCGTAATTAAGAAAAAATCAGGTAAATGGAGAATGTTAACTGACTTAAGAGCCATCAACTCAGTTATACAACCTATGGGAGCATTACAGCCAGGATTGCCTTCTTCTGCTATAGTTGCAAAAAATTGACCTTTAATAGTCATAGATTTAAAAGACTGTTTCTTTACTATCCCTTTAGCTGAGCAAGACTGTGAATGGTTTGCATTTACAATTCCTGCAGTAAAAAACCTGCATCCTGCTAAGCGTTTTCATTGTTTTACAGATGGGTCTAGCGATGGTAAAGCTTCTTATTCTGGCTCAAAAAGTAAAGTTTTTCAGACACCCTATACTTCAGCTCAAAAAGCGGAGCTTGTAGCTGTAATTGAGGTATTGACTGCTTTTGATATGCCTATTAATGTGATTTCTGATTCTTCATACATTGTTCATTCCACACAGTTAATTGAAAATGCTCAGTTACGATTTCATACAGAAGAACAACTGATGACAAAAACAAAAAAGGAGAAATAGGGATTACAGGACAGCCCACAGGCAACTGAATCTAGCATTATTTGGTGAAGAGATCCAATAACAAAAAGTTGGGAAATAGGTAAAATAATAACTTGGGTAGAGGTTATGCTTGTATTTCTCCAGGCCAAAATCAACAGCCGATCTGGATACCATCAAGACACCTGAAACCTTATCATGAGCCAGATGCCGAGAAGAGACTCCGGAGGATCCCGAGGATGCCCCAGTTGCAGCCGTGTTGAGGCTGACGCTGAGAAGGACCCCAACTGTCATGGGCAACACCCGTCGAACACAGCCACCCACCTGGGGACAGGTCAAGAAACTGTCACAGATGGCAGAAGAAAGGAAAGCGGGACAACCAGTCACAATGAATAATGGTAGCTATGATAGCAGTTATCACCACTGCCGTGAGTATTCCTTCGATAAGGGCTGGTAATAATGCCTGGCTGCAATCACTGTATGACACAGTTACACATGCTTTCTGATTTCAGTATTTACCATAATAAATCTACTCTTATAATTGAGGCATACCGCCCTCAAAAACCACAGAATTGGACCCAGTTAGAAAAACTGAACATACTTGTGTAGGAAGATTGCTTTGCAGAACATGCAGAGGTGCTGCACAATGATTCCTATGGAATCATTATTAATTGGTCCCCTAAGGGGATGTTTAGCTTGAATTGCACCTCTCAGTCTGCGAGCCACAGCCACACTATGTTCAGATGATCTGAACAAAACGGTCAGATGGTAGAAATGATAAGAAGTACGGCAAAAGTTCCTATTATCTGGAACCATGGAGGTACAGTGGCACCTCAACCTCAAATGATATGGCCCGCTCTAGGAGCTAAACATAAGGATTTGTGGAAACTATTACATGCTCTTAATAAGATCAAAATTTGGGAAAGAATAAAAGAAGCATCCAGAAGGACACTCTTCAAATTTGTTTTTAGATATAGCAAAATTAAAAGAACAAATATTTAAAGCATCCCAGGCACACCTGACCTTAATGCCAGGAACTGGAGTGCTTAAAGGAGCTGCAGAAAAATTAGCAGCTAGTAACCCATTAAAATGGATAAAAACACTTGGAAACTCTGTGATTTCAATGATGATTGTGTTTTTAATCTACGTTGTTTGTCTTTGTATAGTCTGCAGAAGCGGATCCCGACTGCTGTGAGAAGTAGCTCACTGTGACAGAGCTGCCCTTGCTTTTATCTCTTTGCAAATCAAAGAAGGGAGACTTGTTGGGAGCAAGCCCCCCAAAGTCTGGCCATAAACTGGCCCCAAAACTAGCCATAAACAAAATTTCTGCAGCACTGTGATATGTCCATAATAGCTCTAACACCCAAGCTGGAAGGTTGTCGGTTTATGGGAATGAGGGCAAGGAACACCTGGCCCACCCAGGGTGGAAAACCGCTTAAAGGCATTCTTAAGCCACAAACAAAAGCCTGAGTGATCTGTGTCTGAAGGGCGTGTTCCTGCTGCAATTAATTCGGCCCATCCCTTCGTTTCCCTTAAGGGATACTTTTAGTTAATTTAATATCTATAGAAACAATGCTAATGACTGGTTTGCTGTTAATAAATATGTGGGTAAATCTCTGTTGGGGCTGTCAGCTCTGAAGACTGTGAGATCCCTAATTTCCTACTTCACACCTCTATATTTCTGTGTGTGTGTCTTCCTCTAGCGCTGCTGGGTTAGGGTCTCCCCGATCGAGCCGGTCTCGGCAGGGAACGCTTCCCCTACCTATTATTGTAAACTCAAAACCTGTTGGTAAAGTCGTAATAGAGGCTACAGTTAGGAAAGTAAGGACTGAGAAAATTAAGGTAAGTTGGTACATTTGAACACATTTTACATGAAGTGGTTGGGTCTCTTTTACTTGACTGTATTATGGGGATATTGTGTCTGACTGGGGAATGTTTCCCTTACCTCGTATTGTAAAATACCCTTGTAGCAACATTAATTGAACATGCTAAATGGGAACCAGTAAGATTACCCAAGCCTACAATGTGTAGAATAGAAGCTGGAATATCAGTAGGGACAAGTTCTCCATTTGCTAGCCCTTTGTGAGCGTTTACTGGGTCTTACTCAAAAGTCTATGAGCATCTCCCAGTGACAACTACTGGGACTTTACACTAGAGACTTTCCACTTGGGGCCATTTACTACCTTGCTATGGGACATTAATTGAAGCTAACCCCTATGACTGAAGGACATAAAATGATCTTGACACCTGAAATACCCATGCTTTCTCACATGATGTCAGAGAAACATTCAAATGGGGATGGCAGTGCCCAGAATAGTTCCATAATAAAATGGAAATGGTTTATACAGGAGCATCCTCCCTGGGAAGTGCAAGGAGGAAATACTCTCAAGCAGGGAGCCTCTTTTTCCCTAGGACTGACTCTGGAACTGTGTGAGGAACTGCGGGATTCTACCGACCCTTGGACAGGGCCCCGTGAACAACTCTCAACTGACCAGCAAAGAGCTGCCTGGTGCGTGGATGACAGTTCCAAGGTGAACAATCCTGTTTGGAAGGATGCCACTCTTGATCAAAGAAGGTAAGATCAAATTAGCTTGGCGGCTGAATTGCATTCTGAAGAAATGAACACAGGCAAAAGCTCCCATGTTTGGTTTTTTACTGACTCATGGACAGTCACCAGTGGCCTGGTCACAAGGTCAAGCAGAAGGGCAGTGGAAACCTGGTCTATTTATTAAAGGGATGCTCAAATGGAGAATGGCTATATGGAAATTTGAGGAGTGCATTAAAGTAGAATATGTCAATGGCCATCAGAAGAGCTCCTTTCTTGGCTGGGCGTGGTGGTTCACGCCTGTAATCCCAGCACTTTGGGAGGCCAGTGGGTGGATCACCTGAGGTCAGGAGTTCGAGATCAGCCTGGCCAACATGGTGAAACCCCGTCTCTACTAAAAATACAAAAAAATTAGCTGGATGTGGTGGCACACACCTGTAATCCCAGCTACTTGGGAGGCTGAGGCAAGAGAATCACTTGAACCCAGGAGGCGGAGGTTGCAGCGAGCCAAGAACGTGCCATTGCACTCCAGCTTGGGAGACAAAGAGCAAAACTCTGACTTGAAAAAAAAAAAAAAAAGGATCCTGGTTCGGAAAGTGATTGATATCAACAAGCAGACAACCCTGCGTGCTCCCTTGAAGTGGCCACCTGGGTCCATGAAATGAGTGGATAAACGGATACTGCAACAGTGCAGAGATGGGCTGCATTTAGACATGTCTCTTTTGCACCATCTCAGGTACGAAATGCCAATAAGAACTATTCTGTCTGCCAGCAAAAGAGACAGACACTGCCCATGGCTGTGGGGCAGATTTCCCTGGTGGGAAAGCCCTGAACAAGTTGGCAAGTGAGGCTGATGCTGGTAGCCCTGGGAGGCCACAAATGAGTTTGTACAAGAGTAGACACTGATTCTGGACTGGGCTTTGCTTGCCCGGTGGAAGATGTGAATTATGAGAATGCCATAAAAAAGCTAGAACAGAAGATACTGCACAGATTTGGAGAGCTGAACACCATTTCTTCAGGCCAAAGAACACATGGCACAGCCTATAATGTTCCAGCAGTGGGCAGAGATATTCTTCTCAGTAATAGTTTGCTCAGAGTGCCATAAAAGCTAGAGCAGAAGATATTGCACAGATTTGGATGGCTGTCACTTCTTCAGGCCCAGGAACACATTATATAGCCTATAATGTTCAGCAATGGGCAGAGAGACATCTTCCTCAGAGTAACAGTTTGATAGAGAGTGGAACAGGCAATGAAAACACTGGTTGTCTAAAACAGAGGGAGATGAAAGCACGAAGAGCTGCCTTATTTGCCATTGCAAGTGTGTGCTCACATTCAACATGAGTGGGGCTAAGGGAAGTTCCCCACTCAGCAGATTCCTCTGCTTTTCTGAGGTATCCGGGAATGGGGGGTGTGGAAGGATGCTGGTATGACTATGCATTTCTTGCCAAGGGAGCAGTACATTGGTATAATAAGCATACTTTATTTTTCTTTCCCATATCACCTCAACTTTTTTTTATGTTTCCTCTACCTGATGCATTGGTCCTAGGACCAGGGCTGCGACTATAAGTGCTGAAAGGAAGGTGATTCCTGAGTAAGAAACTGTAACTATGTTTTTAAACTTTGAGTCAGAATTCCTAAGGGTCTGACAGTGGGGTGGACTCCTAAGGAGTGGCTTGTACCCTATCCCATCTGACAAAATTGGGGCTAACAATTAATGCAGCTATACTCCCTGGTGGTAAAAACAGCCCACTCGTTCTGCTGCACCTATGGAACCTTACCCTTTCTGAAAGTCAGATACAGTCAGGTTCTCTTTAAAAGTTTGGCATGTTAACTCCCTTGTTCTTTGTCCTCAAACTCAACTTCCTTGTTCTTCATGTCTCCTTGCCCCTGACTGCAGTAAACAACCTTCCTGCCAGTCCTAATCTATAGTCCACAGCTGTTTCTTGCTTGTTGCCCTTAGTCACTCACTCTGCAAATTACCCCTCCTGCCATAACAGCTCTTATCCCCAAAACTGCCCTTCCTGCCAGTGTAACCCCCTCCCTGCATACTTCAAATTAGCCAACCAGGACTAATTTCGATTGTGCAGTCCAGCTCCAGCCAATGGAGACAGGACACAGTAGTAGAAACCCATTGTATTAGGAATAAAAACCCCTGCTTTCCTTTGTTCTGTGTGCTCTCACCATTGCTCCATCTGTGAGATGCACCCTTCTATAGAAGTTAATTTGCCTTGCTGAGAAAACTTTTTGCAGGAGTGCTGATTCTTCTTTGTGGCACCAAAAATTTATTTCTAACATAAACGGGAGTGGACTGAGGGGGCAGCACTTGCTATACTAGTATTGTTGCCTGATCTAGACAAGCACAGTGGCTGATTCTACTATTCCATCCAAAGGTGGAAAAGTTTGGGAGTTTATAGAGATAAGGAAAAATAGTAGTGAGAGTAAAGAATAAATGGGTTATGAACTGAAAGAAATCCAGTATTATATTAATACCTCAAAAGAGGCTTAGAGCAAGAAATGATATCTTGTCTCCTAGCTCAATTATATCAGCTGCTGTAAAGGGTGAAGCTATATGTTCACCGAGAGCACTCTGACAAGACTGAATGGAAGCCTGCAAACCTGAGTGGCCTTGCCTTGGGAGACATTCATATACTATGATGAGCTGGACTGATTATTACCGATTGAATGAGATTCTAGTAATTTGACTGTATCTTTTGAGTTGTACATCCTTTTGATGTGAGGGATCCAAGACAGAGGGTGGACTGGATACTATGAAATATATATTTGGTCTTTGGTCTGTTGTCTGGCATACAACTCCTGAAATCCTCAAAAACTCCAAAATGATGTCTTTTTATATGCTAATGAGGTGACTGCTGTCTGGCAGTCTCTAGGTAGCTTCAGGATGGGGCTGGTCACAGGAAAGACCAAGGCAGGATGACAAGGTTGGAACATTTAGCCCTACTCTAAACCCTCTAGAGAGGGGAGAGGGGCTGAAGGTTAAGGTAATCAACAGTAGCCAGTGCTTCAATCAATCATGGCTGTGTAAGGAGGCCCCCATAAAACCCCAAAATGACAGGATTCAAGGAGCTTCTGGATAGCTGCACATGTGGAGGTTCCTGGAGGGTGACACGCCCAGGGAGGGCATGGAAGTTCCGCATCCCTCTCTTCCCCCACACCTCACTATATGCATCTCTTCAACTGTATCCTTTGTAATATACTTTATAATAAATCGGTAAACATATTTCCCTGAATTATGTGAGCTGCTCTAGCAAATTAATTGGGCCCAAAGAGGGGGCTGTGGGATCTTTGATTTATATAGCCTGTGGGTCAGAAGCACAGGTGAAGCAACCTGAGGTTTGCCATTGGCATCTGAAGGTGGAAAGAAGTCTTGGGGACTCAGCCTTCAACCTGTGGGATCTGACGCTATCTCCAGGTAGATAGTGTCAGAATAGAACTGAATTAGAGGACACCCAGCTGGTGTCCACTGAATTGCTTCCTTGCTTGTTCATTGGGAGAAATCCCCACACATTTGGTCACAGAGGTAATCTGTTTAGACTCTTGTTGAATGAGAGAATAGAAAAAGCACTTTGAGTTTGTGATTTTGTTTTTCTTTTTTCTACCCTCAATTGGCATTGTTACCAATCATGGGTTCTTGGGTTCTCAATGCAACAGAAATTGATATGAGGCCAAAAGCGTTTTCATAGACAAAGCTTCACTGGAGCTTATGCCCAAACAAAAGGGAGGCAGCACAAGAGAGAGAGAATTCCCGGCTTCCTCCTGAAAAGAGTCATAGGGCTTTTTTATTAGGCAAAGTGCAGGAACTAGTAACAGGGGAAGGGTATGCAGGCTGGGCTGAGCAAAGCAGGTCAGCAGATCTGGTTGCTATGGTTATCTTGAGCAATGGGCCACCTGGTGGTCTGGCCTGTGGAAACAAGGCTATAAATCAATTGTTCAGCATTCCTTCCTGAGGCAATCTTAATTATCTCATAAGGCCAATTCCTGGAATTCTTTAAGAACTATTAGCATTTGAGGTAGTGGTGTGGGTTTTGTGATCAGTGCTCTAGTGGAGGTGAGCTGAAGCCAAGCCTGTCTCTACTCTGTCTCAGTGTCAATGAAGTGGGGTTTGTTGGAATGGCCCTGGTTCAGGTTCACAGAAACATGTGGTTTGGTAAGACAAAGAATGAAAGGGCTGGGAGATGAGGAACGTTAAATTCCTGGGTGGTCACCCACAGTTTGGAGCAGCAGCTGTGCTGCAATCGGTTACTGAAGGTGAAGTTACTAGTGGAATTTAGAGATGGATCCAACTCCTGGGGAGTTGGTTCACTGGATGCATAAGGAAATGCAAACTAATAAGAAAATGCCCTTTGACTTTGTGTATGTGTGTTTTTCAACTCACAAAGTCCATTTTTGTGTTGTCATTAGTCTTTTCTTTT
>NW_012102132.1:3597584-3598196 GCF_000951045.1 Mandrillus leucophaeus
TCCATAATAAAATGGAAATGGTTTATACAGGAGCATCCTCCCTGGGAAGTGCAAGGAGGAAATACTCTCAAGCAGGGAGCCTCTTTTTCCCTAGGGCTGACTCTGGAACTGTGTGAGGAACTGCGGGATTCTACCGACCCTTGGACAGGGCCCCGTGAACAACTCTCAACTGACCAGCAAAGAGCTGCCTGGTGCGTGGATGACAGTTCCAAGGTGAACAATCCTGTTTGGAAGGATGCCACTCTTGATCAAAGAAGGTAAGATCAAATTAGCTTGGCGGCTGAATTGCATTCTGAAGAAATGAACAATAGCAAAAGCCCCTGTGTTTGATTTTTTCACTGACTCAGTGGCCTGGCCACCTGGTCAGGCAGAAGGACAGTGGAAACCTGGCCTATTTATTAAAGGGATGCCCATATGGAGAATGGCCCTATGGAAATTTGAGGAGTGCATTAAAGTAGAATATGTCAATGGCCATCAGAAGAGCTCCTTTCTTGGCTGGGCGTGGTGGTTCACGCCTGTAATCCCAGCACTTTGGGAGGCCAAGGTGGGTGGATCACCTGAGGTCAGGAGTTCGAGATCAGCCTGGCCAACATGGTGAAACCCCGTCTCTAC
>NW_012102132.1:3598246-3610534 GCF_000951045.1 Mandrillus leucophaeus
TGTTAGCCAGGATGGTCTCGATCTCCTGACCTCGTGATCCGCCCGTCTCGGCCTCCCAAAGTGCTGGGATTACAGGCTTGAGCCACCGTGCCCAGCCGTCATTAGTCTTTTCTTAAAAGTGTTTGAAATGCTTGTTCCCCGGTGCCATAAAGAAATAGCACTTGAGCATAAATTTAATTTACTCAGCAAGGCCATTTTTACTTCCTGCAGAAAGGGTATACTCGCCAGCAGTTTTGCCACAGGAGGACACCGAACAAAGGAGACAGGGTCATTTATAACGTGATGCGTCCACCTTACTGCTGTGTCCAGTTTCCATTGGCTGGAACGGGACCTCACATTCTGTATTTGTCTTGATTGGCTAGCAACTTAGAACTTTTTAAAAGAGGCAAAGGCAGAGGAGAACAAAGGAAGGAGGAAGTAACTTGTGGAATGCTGAGAAAGGTAAAAACACCTTCAAATAAGGAAGAGGAACAGGCTATTACCCAATGTTTGCTTGGACCAGTATAAGCATGCCAGGGCAAATATTTGGGCCAAATTGTGGGAGCTAAGAACATAAAGTACATTGATTTATTTATTACGGCTAGCAGATATTTAAGAATGTTAGCACAGGTCTTTGAATAAATTTTGCTTCTAAGAGAAGTTACTATTTATTCCTAATTAAATGGAGAGGAAGGTCTTTGAAGAGGAACCTCTATTTTACTTTTTACAAAAGCTGATAACTTTTCTGTGTTATTATAAATTTACAAACTTCAGATTGTATTTTCTGCTGTTTTTAAAAGTAATTCTTGGGAGAAATGCTCCCATTGCTTGCTGAGAAACCAGCTCTTCAGAACAAGGAGAGGTTTTTCTTCATACTCTAATTAAGGGTGGGACACCCACGATCAGAGCTACTTGTGGCAGGCGGTGAGGGCCTGAGAACAGTGTGACTGGAAACAAGGCTGTGGCCAGATACCACTTCCTGGAGAGGACAGGGGGCTCAGTGAGCCTTGAACAAACCATAGCTTTGGGTAACTGCACTGTGCCTCACTCCTCCTAAAGATAACCACTGGCTTGGGTATATGTTGAACTGGACAAGGCTTACTTACTACTGCCCCTGATTTAAAGAAATAATTATCTTTTGAATACGATAGTCTAATGTGTATAAATTAGTCATGTCTTTTCTTTCTGCATACCAGCCTCCCAATGCCCTGAGCTCCTGATTGGTTAGTGAGAGTACTTAAAAGGCCAATTGCAGCCAATTTAAACACTAGTTTGGATAGCCTAAAATAATTTCTAGATGAAGCACATGGCTTCAGGAATGACTACGCTGTCCTGTGTCCTCTGGGTTCTGGCTCTGAGGGAAATTGATAAGGGACCCTAATTCTAACCCCAACAATCCATGTGAGTCAGGAAAGCTCTCATGTCCCCCTGCTATGTACAGCCCACCGTGGATTGCCAAAATAAATGTCCGCATGCCTGCCCTTTGATTATGGTATCTCCTCTGCCAAGTAAGTATGTGCCTGCCCTTTGAAACACTCTCACTGAACCACTCCAAATGAATTTTGGGGCCAAATTAAAAAACACACTTGATACACAAATCCATCTCAAAAGCAGGAAAATTATTACAAGACAGAACTTCAATTGTAGGACATAACTCTAACACCTCAAGGAAGTAAATCCTAAGGGTGAGAGCAGAATACTTAGGAGATCAATATTTGGCAGATGATATAGGAAGCAACTAGAACTGTTAGGTCAAGTGCATTTGGACTTGGGACAATAGAAGGGGAACCTTGAAGAGACGGATGGGCAAGATGAATGAGAACCAAAGAAAACTACCGGTGATTTGAATGAGAAAAGTCCAAAGGGGCCACTTTACAGAATACTTGTAACATACTTTATTAATCTAGTATTCCCTGACATTTACTCTTTTTACCAATTGTAACAGTATTTCCTAATTTCTTAGAAGAATGAAAATTCACCTATATTTCAACTGGGGAACTCAAAATCACTGAATCCTAAAGAATTTATACTGACATTGTTGGAATAACAGTTTGCTTAACAAAGTCCAGAGTTTTCAAAGATAGAAAAAAACTGGACTTGATTTCTTCCATAGTCAGTTTCTGCTACCTCAAGTCTAGAGCAGGATACACAAATACATAAATCAAACAGGAAACCCTATCTGAACAAAGTTAAAAATACTTAAAACATGACCCTATCGTGAGTACCATAAGGTACCCTTATTGACCTGCAAGAACAACCAATAATTTCTTTCTAAGGCAGAGAATGAGGTCATTTTAAAGCAAATTTACTAATTGTATTCCTCTAGGCAAGCTATTTAACCTCTTTGAGTTTCCTCTCGTGTAAAATGGGACTCCCACCACACATCTCTAGGGTTCTTAGGCATAAAATGCTCTGTCCCATACCTGGCACAGAACTCTCACTCACTAGGCTATGTTCTCCTCTCCTTCCCTCCATTTGCTTTCACAAAGCCTTTCAGAACCACTTTGAGTCACTGTTTCTGCCCTTCTCTAATTCACAGAGCATTTGAAATCTGTATCACATATCACATATTAATCTAAATTCTTGGCTTGCTTGTGGAATCTGTTCAATTTCCAGAGACCCTCAATTAGCTTGTGACTAAACATCCTACTTCTGTGACCTCCACATGCTGCTAGGAACATAGTAGAAACTCCAATAAATATTTGTTGAATGAATTACACTGTTTAACAAAAATAGACCTAAAAACCAAAATAGTGTAAGAACTGGCAAAACTTACACCTATCCAGGTATGCTTGCCCAATAAACAACCAGTGGACTGACAACGGTTTTTAAGCAGTACTTCTGACTCTTCCTTTGTTTCAATGGTTGATTGACATCTGTGGTAGCCAGTTTCCAATATGGCTCCCAGTGATCATCACCTCCTGATATTTACCCCTCCCACACTGATCCAGGGCTGGCTCTGTGTGACCAATAGAATACTGCAGAAATGACAGTGTTGACTTCAGAGGCTGGATCACAAAAAGGCATTGCAGCTATGGACTTGTTCTTGAATTACTTGCTTTGAGGTGAGCCAATCACCATCCTGTGAGGACAGATGGCTGTGTGACCTTGGGCAACTTATGAGATCTTTCTGAGTTTCAGTTTTCCTCACCTTTAAAATGAGACATTTCACAGGGTGTTGTGAAAACCAAATAAGACTTGAATGTAAGGCACATAGCAAGATATCTGGCACATAGTAAGCTCTCATGAAATGTGGCTAATGAATGATGGTAGTGATAGTAGAAGCTGTAGTACCAGCAATTGATTAGATAGATGTGAGATGTGAAAGAACGAGAAATTAAGGATGATTCCTAAGTTTTTGGCTTGAATAACTGAAGGAGTGATGGTATCATTTACTGAGTTTGGAGACAATGGAGGAAAACAAGAGTGTTCTTTCTTTCGGACCAAAGATGCTTATGCCTGAACAGATAATATTACAACTATTTTTCAATCACTTAGAAATAGCATTCCATTTCTGTTCTTCTCTAAATTACTTAAAACTGTTTTTTGTTCTATGTAATTCCTTCCCGGAACATGATACATTACTGAAGTAAAAGTGATAAGAATTCTAAAAGTCAAATTACTCTGTAATGAATGGCCATGAAACCCTGGATGAGTCACTGTTCTTAAGTAAATGGTGGCAAGGCAAAGATGAACAGCAGCAGAACACAATCCGGACACTAGGCAGTTCTCACTTTTGTTTTAGAGAGAAATATTAGCAAACATCAGAGAAAATTTATGAAATAAACATGAAATAAGGTAAGCATCAGGGGTTTATGAGAAATGGCAAGGTACCTCTGTTAATTTTAAGTGAAGATTTAGTGATAACTAAAGTGCTCAAGTTTGATGAAATTAGATTTCTGTTCTCTTTTTCAGACTCCCACTGGTTTAACTACTCAAGGATGAGAGGGAGTGCTTGATGCAAGTCTTCCGCCCCAGATGTACACACTTAGCTTTCATTTAGTTAGTAGGTCACAGGCTGATTCGACAATCTTGTACAAAAAATTGGTTTCACAATTCTATTTTTAAAATTTTTATTGTTTTAGACTAGTCATGGTTTCACAATTCTTTATTAATATAACTATTCATTTGATCTGAGGCATACTTGGCACTCCCAGGATTTGCCAAATCTATTATGAAATGCCCCAAACAGTGTATTATGTTGATAAATGGAGGTAGTGCAGGGCAATCAGAAACAGAGTGGGTTAACTCATTAGTAACCAAACTGGGACCCAACCCTGGGTGCAGTCTGTGCTTACAGTGAGTTCCTCTGGGCCTCAGCTTCTTCAACTTTAAAACAAAGGGTCTCAATCCATAGATGATCATGAAGTTCTATTTTAGCTCTATAATATTTGATTCTAGTAAGTTATAAGAAAACTGAGTTTTGTTTCTATTTTTGATAAAGATGGATTGCAAATAAGCCATCCGCAAACAATTTTACAGACAAATTTGCACCAATATTTGTATTGGGTTACTAACAGAGTGGCTCCTTCTATCACTGTGTCATATAAAACTAGCCATGGGGGATTAAATCTGTGAACTTCAGTCAATCGTGCAAACAAAGCTTACTGGGGTGTAACTAGTTCATGAAATAATCATAAGGAAGTATAATATGTATATTGTCCACCAACTTCCTCCCGCTACAGAAATAGAGAAATGAGGGTTTTTTGAGGAGGTAGTTGCCACATTGACCATAACTATTGAATTTCTTCAATACTGTTTAATTTCCCCTTTTCCTCCCACTGTAGTTGGTGTCATACAAGAGTCTATTTACACTGACTAAAGATATTGGAAGTGCGAAGATCAGAGAATTTTAAGTCTGAAATTTGGCATCACTGCCCTGAACAATATAACCTTAGTTGGCATAAACTACTCATACAGGTAAGAGTGATTATTATTCATTTTTAGCTTAAAAATTAAACTCTATAAAAATAAACAGGACCTAATGGTTTAAATTTTGAAAGCTGATCCTTAAGAAAGGCAGTCAGCATATAATTATGTAGATAGTCATTAGTAACTGAAGTTAAGAGTTGTAGAACTTTTTTCATTTGTCAAATTAGCAGAGACAAAATGTATGCACGAGTGACTTGAGATAGACATTCTCCTGAGGGGAATATAGACTTACAGACATTTTCTAAAGACCAGTTTTGCATCTGTAACATGTAATTTTTATTTCATTTCTTAAGTTCAACAGTACTTTCCAAATTTTGGAAAATAGTTATCAAGTAGTTTTATGATCAAAGTTTATTTTTGAAGGAGATGTACATAGTAGATACAAGTTTGGGAAGGTAAAGATGGTGACCTAGTTGTTGATTGCTATAGTGAGAGTCCTATAGAGACTCAACTTCTGTCTGATAAAGCTAGCCTCTGCAGAAGTATATTTTATCTCCTTTTTGTTTGGAAGCATTTACTATTCATACAGAAGCACCATTACCTTTGCAGTTTTTAGTATACTATGCATTATCTGCACAAGGCAGGAGCTAATGCTTTTCTTTAACAGCATCATAAAAGGAAGCTCCATTCCTTATGTAAAATTAAAATCTACTGTGAGCAGATAATTTTTTTTCTTAAATAAACCGGCTCATTTCATACTCCATCTGCCTGATTTTTGAACTGGTGAAGTTACAGATTAGGTTTTATATATTTATGCCAGGGTCTACACTAACTGCAACCAGATTATAATTCATCAGGTTGCACTAGATTCAGATACAAACTTACAATGAAGCATATGGACTGTTTTCTAAATACAAATAGCAAAGAAAATTATAAAGACACTGGTAGACATTAATTAAGAATCTCGGTATTTAAACCCACACACAATGCACAGTCCTCAAGTTTTCAAGACTTTGGGTGTGGATTGGTTTAAAAAGTTATTACAAAATTATAATATTATTTTGAGAAAAAAACCCAAATTCTGTAATCCAAGATACAGAAAATAAATCAAACCATAATGCTGAAGGGGGTAGAGAGTAAAATTGCCCTGAGGGGCTGGGGGGATATAAGAATTTCCAAGGGCTGTGTATGGTACAATTTTTATGTTTATCAAAAGAGAACATGATTAAAAAAAAGATTGAGAAACCTTGCTCTAGATCATGAAAGAGTGGAGAATGTGGTGCCCAGAAGGCTATGGTGAAGGACACAGAATATGGCACATTCTGAATAGAGATCATGGTTCTTATTTGACCAGAATCCAGTAACTTTTGTTATTCTCACCTGAAAGAAGTGAGGAAATAAGGAGAAAAATAAGAATAAAAGCAATTTATATATGATTCTTCAGCACTTCACATGTACCCTTTGAAGTGAGAAAGATTTAAATATAAGACACAAAAAAGTAAAAACCAGCATTTATGTTGTGATTAAAACATCATATCCTTTAAAAAAAAATCCTCTGAAAAACTCAGATACCAATTTACACACAAGGATACTCTAACCAACAAGCATAGCAGCTACAGTTTTTTTGTTTTTGTTTTTGAGACAGGGTCTCTTTCTGTTACCTAGGCTGGAGTGCAGTAGAATGATCATAGCTTGCTGCAGCCTTGAACTTCTAGGCTCAACTGATCCTCCAACCTCAGCCTCCCAAGTAGCTGGGACTCCAGGCACATGTCAGGATGCCTGGCTAATTATTTTGTAGAGACATGGTTTCACCATGTTGCCCAGGCTGGCCGTGGCCTCCCAAAGTGCTGGGATAATAGGCATGAGCCACCATACCCAGTCTAGTTTTTGTATTTTTTTATAGAGACAGGGTCTCGCTACATTGCGCAGGGTGTTCTTGAAATCCTGGTCTCAAGCAATCGTCCCACCTTGGCCTCCCAAAGTGCTGAGATTACAGGTGCAGAGCCACCACATCTGGCTGTAACTACAGTTTTGACATACATGTGTAAACTTTTATTGAAGTATGACAGTTTAACATTGAATATTTGAAATGACATTTTAAATACTCTTTGGTAATGACCCTGGGATTTTGGAGTCTGTCCTTGGTTGCTACACTTTTCTTCTATTCAGTTCAGGATTTTGCCTGAAATTTTGCTCACGTGGAATTGAGGTAACTTCTGAAATATGAAAAGAGACTCTTCTAATAGTATTAGGTTACAAAGGAGTGTTTTAGCCTAGACACAAAAAGACACCATTTTGAAAACTATATATAAGTAATGTGGTAATTAAAAACCAGTCAACTCTCTATTATTGTGGCCACAAAATACTTCTGTAATACTTTGGCCAACATGTATTGGTTGCATGTGCCTTAAAAATTTTTAAATTATATTTCTAGGCAAAATCAATCATCACTTACAAATTGTTTTACAATCTAAGAACTATCCATTTCTCTAAGTAAAATTATAAATCCCAGGCATGTAACTATTTACATCAAATTTTGTTTTTTAGACAAAGGCATTATCCATCACAATAAGTAACTTTTTGTCTTTATTTCAACCGGACAATTGTGATTGGAAAAGGTAAGAAGCCATCTACACTTTCCCGTTCCATCCAATACATTTTTGTTACTATTTTATTTAATTCAATGCTTTAAAAAAAAAAAACTATTCAGCTTAAATACTGTACCAAAAATAATTTTAATATTAAATATCTGCAATTCTGTTCTAGCTCCCGTGACAAAATTCAAGAAAATCTGACATAAATGAACAACAACACAACATGTATTCAACCATCTATGATCTCTTCCATGGCTTTACCAATCATTTACATCCTCCTTTGTATTGTTGGTGTTTTTGGAAACTCTCTCTCTCAATGGATATTTTTAACAAAAATAGGTAAAAAAACATCAACGCACATCTACCTGTCACACCTTGTGACTGCAAACTTACTTGTGTGCAGCGCCATGCCTTTCATGAGTATCTATTTCCTGAAAGGTTTCCAATGGGAATATCAATCTGCTCAATGCAGAGTGGTCAATTTTCTGGGAACTCTATCCATGCATGTAAGTATGTTTGTCAGCCTCTTAATTTTAAGCTGGATTGCCGTAAGCCGCTATGCTACCTTAATGCAAAAGGATTCCTTGCAAGAGACTACTTCGTGCTATGAGAAAATATTTTATGGCCATTTACTGAAAAAATTTCGCCAGCCCAACTTTGCTAGAAAACTATGCATTTACATATGGGGAGTTGTACTGGGCATAATTATTCCAGTTACTATATACTACTCAGTCATAGAGGCTACAGAAGGAGAAGAAAGCCTATGCTACAATCGGCAAATGGAACTAGGAGCCATGATCTCTCAGATTGCAGGTCTCATTGGAACCACATTTATTGGATTTTCCTTTTTAGTAGTACTAACATCATACTACTCTTTTGTAAGCCATCTGAGAAAAATAAGAACCTGTACATCCATTATGGAGAAAGATTTGACTTACAGTTCTGTGAAAAGACATCTTTTGGTCATCCAGATTCTACTAATAGTTTGCTTCCTTCCTTATAGTATTTTTAAACCCATTTTTTATGTTCTACATCAAAGAGATAACTGTCAGCAACTGAATTATTTAATAGAAACAAAAAACATCCTCACCTGTCTTGCTTCGGCCAGAAGTAGCACAGACCCCATTATATTTCTTTTATTAGATAAAACATTCAAGAAGACATTATATAATCTCTTTACAAAGTCTAATTCAGCACACATGCAATCATATGGTTGACTTTTGAATGGAAAACCCCACAATATAGAAAAGCATTCATGTGACTTTATTAGGGACACTAAACTACATCATTAACATGTCACAGCTTGGTTGACAATAACCACCAAGAAAATCTCTTTGGTTTTTAAAAATAAATAAATATATATTCATAAAACTCAAAAAAACAGTTCTACTTATACTGAAAGTTGAGACGGCAGAAACTTTCAGAAGCAAAAATTAAGCATACTGAAAGGATCCCACTCATATGAAACTAACAGGCTGTTTAAACTCAACTGTGAGTGCTTCTGTTCAGAACACGTTATTTCATGACTAGGATAAAGAAGCAAATGGTTTATGACTTGTCTGCTTTCTGGTAGTTAGAATACAAGGGTCAATCTATGACCAGTGTTTATTGGTAATTTTAAAATCTTTAAAAATAAGTAGCTGGGCTCAGTGGCTCATGCCTGTAGTCCCAGCACTTTGGGAGGCTGAGTTGGGTGGATCATTTTGAGGTCAGGAGTTCAAGACCGGCCTGGGCAACAGGGTGAAACCCCGTCTCTACTAAAAATACAAAAATTAGCCAGACATGGTGGTGGGCGCCTGTAATCCCAGCTACTCGGGAGGCTGAGACAGGAGAATCGCTTGAGCCCGGGATGGAGGTTGCAGTGAGTAGAGATCGCGCCACTGCATTACAGCCTGGGAGGCAGAGTGAGACTCCGTCTCAAAAAAACAAAACAAAAAAATAAAAATAAATAAAAAATAAATAAATAAATAAATAAGAAATATCCTCACTCGAGTCTTATCCAAATGCATGAATAATACAGTGAAAAAAATCCAAGGTTTTATAAACACATTATTTATTTGAAATTATCTGGCTCATGTTATTGGGAGAAGCAATATTCATTGACTCTATATTTTTAAAGCAGATGTTACTTATGCAAATGCTTAAATATTTGGATTAGGCTTTGTCAAAGTAAAAAGCTATGTCATTAAAAGCCCATCTTCATCGCATTGTGCGTATTTTCTTGTCTTCAGTATAAATAATGTTATTAGTGACAAACAGTACCTGGCAGTTAATTTTTTGTGAAATAAATGAATGAATAATAAGGGAGTGTAATAGTATTATGGTTAAGAGATTGGTCTCTGAAATTATACTTCTTGGGTTCAATCTGGCTCTACTTTTTATTTAGCTGGACAATCTTAGGCAAATTACTTATCCTCTGCAAGTATTAATTTCTTCATGTGTAGAGCAGAAAATACTATCTTATTCACAAATCCTATTATTAAATCAGCTGTTACTATTATGAGTAGCCATTGCTTAGTAAGCACTTGCTGTTTGCCAAGCATTTTACTTATATGCTGTATATCTATTATTTCAATCACTACAACTCTAAAGTGTACTAATTTACTGATGAAAATATTGAAGTGGGCTGGGTGCGGTGGCTCACGCCTGTAATCCCAGCACTCTGGGAGGCGGAGGTGGGCAGATCACCTGAGGTCAGGAGTTCAAGACCAGCCTGGCCAACACGGCGAAACACACCTCTACTAAAAATACAAAAATTAGCTGGGCGTGGTGGTTTGTGCCTGCAGTCCCAGCTACTTGGGAGGCCGAGGCAGGAGAATCACTTGAACTCAGGAGGCGGAGGTTGCAGTGAGCCACGATCCTGCCATTGCACTCCAGCCTGGGCGACAGAGTAAGACACTGTCTCAAAAAAAAAAAAAAAAAAAGGAGATATATACACGTGCATAGTTAAGTAAATCACCCCAATCTTTTCCAATATCTAAGTGAACATTTAAAGATAAGCATTTCTTAATGTTAATTTCTTTTTTCTATGTAATCTTGTCAGTAGACAAATGATGGTGACTATATTCTGTAATAAGTACATATATTATGATTAAAAAAAAAGCATGTTCTGTCTGCCCAAAGAGATCATAAGCACATTGGAGCTATAAACTTCTTGTCTATTTCTACTTCCATGGTACTGGTATTCTCTTCTCAGGTAACCAAACAAAAACAGCTGAATAAAACCAACCATTAATAGTAACTTGCCACTTTGTTAGAGACTGCTTAAAGACTCATTTTTTTCTTCACACAGTAATTCCTTCAGTGTCCAAAATGAAGTTTAAAGTAAGTTCACATAATCCTTCCAAGCCTTTAATCTCATAGCATGTTTTGTTCCTGAATTAGAGCTGTAAAAGCAATTCACAGTACACTGCCCAAGAGCCATGTGTTCAAAAATCACTAGAGCTTATTCCGAGGGGGAAACAAACAAACAAACAAAAACACAAAACAACCCAGCAAATTTTGTTTTTTTCCTTTTCTACTTCAATGCTTAACTGAGACATGAAAATGTTCTGAGAAAAATCTGAACATGTTCTGGCTTCAAATACTTATAGTGAGTATCAATTCGTTTAGAGTAGTAACTGGATTTTTGGCTCATTAATGTGCAGAGACAAAGGAGACTTGGGAACTTGAGGTGACCTCCCTGAATGCTAGCTGTAAATGGAAGTGTCCAATCTAGTGACTTCCTAGACATGCAAACCACAGAGTAACTCAAAGTTCATCAGGGAGAGTTTCTGAGATGCACAGATTTCTCCACAGTTACAAAAGTAGTTTTATTCTTTTTATTTTTTGAGATGGGGTCTCACTCTATCACCCAAGCTGGAGTGCAGTGGCGTGCAACCTCCGTCCCCCAGGGTCAAGTGATTCTCCCACCTCAGCCTCCCGAATGGCTGGGACCACAGGTGCCCACCACCATGCCCGGCTAATTTTTGTTATTTTTTTGTAGAGATGGGATTTCGCCATGTTACTCAGGCTGGTCTCGAATTCCTGAGCTCAAGCAATCTGCCCATCTTGGCCTCCCAAAGTGTTGGGATTACTGGGGTAAGCCATTGTGCCCAGCCTAAGTAATTTTATTCTTATGTGAGTTTTGAGACCAAAACTCATCAGACTAAGACAGTAATGTTTGTTTAACATAAGCTATACTGCATTTAATAATCTCATTGGACTTAGGAGTTTTAAAAAAATATAACTTCTGGTCAGGTACAGTGGCTCATGCCTGTAATCCCAGCACTTTAGGGGGCTGAGGTGGGGAGATCACTTGAGCCCAGGACTTCGAGACCAGCCTGATCAACATAGTGAGACCATGTTTCTACAAGAAATAGAAAAATTAGCTGGACATGGTGGCACATGTCTCTAGTCCTAGCTACTTGGGAGGCTGAGGTGGGAGGATCTGTTGAGCCCAGGAGGTTCTGTTGAGTCCAGGAGGTTGAGGCTGAAGTGAGCCATGATTGTGCCACTATATTCCTGCCTGGGTGACAAAGTGAGACCCTGCCTCAAAAAAAAAAAAGAAAAAAACCCAAAAATATAACTTCTAAAAATAATTATTTAAAAAACAATCACTTTACAGCTCTACCACTACTTTAAACAAAAAATATTTCTAGAGATTCTTACATTTAAAAAGACAGGAGAAGAGATACGCAATTTCTCTTTAAGTTACTCATTCTGATAAACTCACATTTTAATTTCCTATACTGAAGAATGAAGTATATACTCAGCTCATTATCATCATGGATATCTTTACACCATAGATGCTTTCCTAAACAGGTGATTTTAAATCATGTTGAATTTTTTTTTTTTTTTTTTT
>NW_012102132.1:3610584-3612519 GCF_000951045.1 Mandrillus leucophaeus
CGCCTCCCGGGTTCACGCCATTCTCCGGCCTCAGCCTCCCGAGTAGCTGGGACTACAGGCGCCCGCCACCTCGCCCGGCTAGTTTTTTGTATTTCTTAATAGAGACGGGGTTTCACCGTGTTAGCCAGGATGGTCTCGATCTCCTGACCTCGTGATCCGCTTTATGCAATTTAAGGACTGGTTGTTTAATGGCATAGTAAATATTTTATTTAAAATATCACTTTTGTTTTTGGAGACAGGGTCTGTCTATGTCGTCCAGGCTAGAGTACAGTGGTGATCATAGCTCACTGCAGCCTCAAACTCTTGGGCTCAGGTATCTCACCACCTCAGCCTCCTGAGTAGCTAGGACGAAAGGTGTGTGCCACCATGCCTGACTAATTTTTTTTTTTTTTTGGTAGAGATGTGCTCTTGCTATGTTGCCCAGGCTGGTCTTGAACTCCTGGGCTCAAGCGATCCTCCCGCTTCAGCCTCCCAAAGTGCTGAGATTATAGGAGCAAGCCACTGTGCCTGGTTTTAAAATTACCTTCAAAACTTACCCTATTTTAAAGTTTGGATTTCAAAAAAAACAGTGTTTTTAATATGTTTGTGTGAGTTACAGTCAAACACAAAGTTGGGGTTTCAGAAATCTCAAATTTTGACTCAAAGGCCAACGAGGTTTTATCTTAAACTGTAGAAAACAGGCATACACATACTTTCATTAAGGCAGCTTTCAAACTATAATCAGGAACACAAACCATTAAGACTAGACAAACAAAATTTAGGATAAACAACTTAACAGGGAAGTAAGTTTCTACTCCCTGGATAGAAGAGGAAGATGGCCCATTCTGTTCAATTTGCTGAGGACTCTGGGCCTATCCCTGGCCTTGTGCTCTGTCAGGGTGGGAGTTATGGGCAAATCTGGGAAGACAAGGTGAAAGGAATTCCTACTGGCAAACCACAAAGGGAGAATAGAGGGAACACTGGTAATCTGCTAAGCATTTCAATCGAGCAGCCTAATGCCACGAACCTTCCTCTGACGGGCCCTACACTCAAATGGAATTGATAACACTGGAAAGAGTTACTACAGCTATAGTTATACCTGACAGAAAAACCTCTGGCTATATCATACATGTTACTCCTGGCTCAGAAGGAGAGGAAAAGTAAAAGTAAAAGGATTCACTTCTAACAAGCAAAAGAATTTTTTTTTTTTTTGAGATGGAGTCTCACTCTGTTGCCCAGGCTGGAGTGCAGTGATACAATCACAGCTCATTACAGTTTCAACGTCCTGGGCTCAAGCAATCCTCCTGCCTCAGCCTCCCGAGTAGCTAGGACCACAGGTGTGTGCCACCACACTTGGCTAATTTTTATTTTTTGGTAGGGATAGGGTCTTAACGGCCAGGCGTGGTGTCTCACGAGATCAGCCTGGCCAACACGGTGAAACCCTGTCTCTACTAAAAAAATTAGCCGGGCGTAGTGGCAGGCACCTGTAATCTCAGCTACTTGGGAGGCTGAGGCAGGAGAATTGCTTGAATGCGGGAGGTGGAGGTTGCAGTGAGCCGAGACCACGCCACTACACTCCAACCTGGGCAACAGAGCAAGATTCCGTTTCAAAAAAAAGAGAAAGAGAGAGAGAGATAGGGTCTTACTATGTTGCTCAGGCTGAGAAACTTAAAACTAAAGAGTTGATTTCTTTTTTTTTTGTAGGAGTAGGCTGGGAGAAGAGAAGTATAGCAGTTAGAAACACAAGATAAATTTATGATGATCATGTAATCCATGAGATCTTCCTAAGTACAATTATTAAAATGCCACATTCAAACTGAACGTGCACATTATGTTCAAAAATCTTACAAAAGAAATGCAGATTAACCAGTGTTAATATAATAATAAAGAATAGTGGCCGGGCGCAGTGGCTCACACCTGTAATCCCAGCACTTTGGGAGGCTGAGGCGGGCGGAT
>NW_012102132.1:3613514-3629110 GCF_000951045.1 Mandrillus leucophaeus
AAAAAAAAAAAAAAAAAAAAAAAGAAAGAAACATCAGTAAGGGAGAACAAGAGACTACGGAATGCTTTAAGAAATCCACAATGTCATGCCAACCAGTGTTCTGTGATGAACACAAATTTGTCATAGTCTGGCTCTAAACAGGTAAAAGGAGAACTGAGACCAGAAGGGAACCAAAAAGCAGCCAGGCGTGTTCACACAGGTTAGCAAGGAAAACCATTTAAAGGAAGCACACTCAGAAACACTCTGGCCTCTGGCTGAGTGTTTGTGTGACTGGGGTTTGCACAGTTCTGAGAACTAAAAACAGCACCCAGACCTTCTGGGCAAAGGCACCATTTAGAATAGAAAGTGATTGTGTGTAGCAATTTGCATTCTCAGAGAAACTGTTTCACTTCAACTTCAGTTATTAGAATTATACATGAGTAGGTCAGAGTGACAGAAAGGTCTAAAACTAAGTCTCCCCATACCCTCATGATGTAAGCCTACCTGCAGGAGTTAGGAGAGAGGAGAAACTTCCACGAACTCTCAGTGCTTAGTAAAGCCCATGAAAGAAGGCAAAGAGCCAGGAGTTGCATTTACCTTGACAACTGTGCTATTTCTTTCTAAAGTACTTTTAATTCAAGGGTGAGAGGAAGAAAAAAAAAGTACCAGAAACATAACGAAAGTTTTCACATTCTTTCACAAGAAAAAGTAGAATTAAAGGGAAGAAGATGACAGAAAAAAATAGAAATTTATATGCATGCCTTAATTAATACCTGTAGGGAGGCAAATCTTGAGAATTATAAGTCTATTAATGACAGCAGGCCTTAACCAGGGACAATTTTTGTGCCCCAGGGAACATTTAGCAATGTTTGGAGACATTTTTGGTTGTCACAACTAGGGGGAGATGCTACTGGCATCTAGTGGGTGAAGGATGCTTAGCAGCATCCTACAATTCCCAGGACAGCCTCTCACAGCAAAGAATATAGCCCAAAATGTCAATAAGTATGGCTGTGGGGAGGCCCAGTACTATGTTCACACATCTCTCGAATTTCAAAGGATTATGTGATTGCTTTTTATGCAATTTTATGTGAAATTGCTTCTTCAGAGCAAGCAGTTCCCAAAAACAGATCACATGGTACCATATACTCAAATCTAGCCAAACAATCCTTTTAAGTACTCAGTTACAATGATTACAAAAGGAAATGCCTTTAGTAAAAAAGTAAAGAAAAAAGTATTAGTAAATATAATAATAGGATCCTTGGGAAATGTAATGCTTTTGGATCATATGCCAAGAATTATGAGAGAGAAAAAGAGAGAGAGAGAATGAGAATATTCTTGGCTAGATGAAACAGATGATAAAATAAATTTTTCTTAGAGAAATAAAACATTGCAATGCTCTTCTATTTTCTTTATTAAATATAAGGGAAGAAAACTTAGACAAAAACTTAACTGCAGAAACAAAAACCTACATACAGATAAGTCACTGAATATATATCTGAATGGAAAGAAAAGCTCATAGGTTGCTTTATTGGCAAAAATATTAACAAATCAAACCAAGTGAAAATTTACATTATTAGCATGTGAAATGTATTGTTCTTGAAGTTTCACAATGACCGCTATGTTGGAATACCCCTGTAACAAGGTCTTGAATAAAACTAAGTTTTACCTAGTTTACCAAAGTTATATTAGGAAATCCTATTGACATAATCTTCAAAATATATCAGGAATCTAACTAATTTTTTATTTTTTTACTACCTCCACTGCTACTACTCTGGTCTGAGCCAGGCAGGATCATCTCCTGTCTCCTTTTTACTCTCCCCTTTGCACATTTTACCTCAGCCACACCGGCCTCCTTGCTGTTCCTCAAGCAGGCTACTTGTGTTCCTGTCTTTCGGTCTTTGCACTGGCTGTTTCTTTTACCCAAAATGCTCTTCCCTCAGCTATCAGATTAGCCCACTTCCTCTCTTCCAAGTCCTTGCTCAGATATCATGATCTCAATGTGGCCTGCTTTGACCACCGTATTTACAAAAGCAAGCCCTTCTCTGGACACTCCCTAACCTTCTGACTACTCTAGTTTTTTCTGTGATACTTTTCACATTCTAGCCTACTACCTAGTTCATTTCTGTTTACTGAGTATTGTCTCCCTGAACTAGAATGTCAGCTCCATGAGGGCAGTGATTTTTGTCCGTTTTCTTCACTGACGTAGCTCCAGTTCCTAGGACAGTGCCTGCCACACAGTAGGCACTCAATAAATATCTTTTGGATGAATGTCTTAAGAAAAATACACCAAAATTAAAAGTTTTCAATGAACTAAATGTGAGTATTTTATTCACCCATGTAAAAATGTGTGGATTTCAGCTTCTGAAATATAAAGACCGGGCGCGGTGGCTCACGCCTGTAATCCCAGCACTTTGGGAGGCCAAGGTAAGAAGAATGCTTAAGCCCAGGAGTTCAAGAACAGCCTGGGCAACAGGGTGAAACCTTGTCTCTACAAAAAAATACAAAAAAAATTTAGCCAGGTGTGGTGGCGCACACCTATAGTCCCAGCTACTCTGGAGGCTGAGGCATGAGAATTGCTTGAGCCTAGGAGGCAGAGGTTGCAGTGAGCCGAGATTGCACCACTGTACTCCAGCCTGGGTGACAGAGCGAGTCCCTTGTCTCAAAAAAAGGAAAAAAATAAAATAAAATAAAAAATCAACATTAATGTGTGCTCTGTGTTGAGTGTGTCTCCCAACTGAACAATGGCAATTTTTGGGGTGGTTTCTTCTTACTAATTTGCAGTTTGAGAATTATTTCTTTTTCATTCTTTGGCATGTTTCTATGTGCTTCCTCTAAATTATTTAGCATGTACTTTAGAAATAATAAACTAATCTAATACACTCCAATGTAAGACTACTTTTGGGCCTTTGCCCAAATTCCTTCTGCCTGAAATGTCTTTTTGTCTCCATATAACTACCCCATGATTCAAGACCAAGCTCCAATGTGACCTCCCCCCGGAAATTTCTCTGACCTCATCTTTTAATGATACTTATCACCTTCTACCTTGCATAATAATTATGTCTGTCTAAAGGTGGCCACCAACAAGTTCTTCCATCCTTGTATATATCTGGCACTCCATCAATCAAAATATGAACCTATGTTTCTTCCCCTTTAACTCAGACTAGCCTTGTGACCTTTTTGTGATGTATGTTTCAACTAATGAAATGCATAAGATGTGACACAGTGTCAGTTTGCTTCAGGAGGCCTAACACCTTCCATTTTTGCTCTTTTGGAACCCTAACACACTGTCTTGCTGGACATAGGGCCACGTGGAGAGAGAGAGAGACGTTTTGAATGAGAGACTGCAAAGAGTGCCCAGCCAGCTCCCAGCTGTTCTACTCACTTCAGTTGAGATGCCAGAAAAATGAGTGAAGTCTATGTGGAAACTAGCCATGCTACGTCACCAACGTCCTGTGAAACAGAATTGAGCAGTCCCTATCAAGCTCTGCCCAAACTGCAGAATTGTGAGCAACTAAGCAGCAGTTATTGATTGAAGTCACTATGTTTTAGCATGTGTTGATCTGCTGCCGTAGATAAGAGATGCCCAGCCTTATCTCCCTACTGAGACCATAATACTTTTAGGGCTCCAAGCACAGTAATCTCTAAAAAATAGGCACTCAAATATTTGTTAAATAAATAAATCAGAAGGTAAATTAAAAGGTGAGGTCAAATTATCTACTTTTGGATATTATTTAGTTTTAGGTTGTCATATCAAATACCATTGCTAATCAAAAGCTGACTATATTATTGAAAGTATTACAGTATAATATGCTGTAAATCATTGTTTATTGTATGATGCTGATATAATTATCTTTCGAGAATAATTGATTCAACATAAAATTGCCTCTTGAGCAAAACAGTTCTTAACATAATGCTATTACATGAACACATTTTAGGTTTTTAAATTACTATTTTTTTCTTGTATATATTTTAGAATATATACAAAGAGATATATTTTACTCTCTACATATGAACTTTCTTACATTAATTAATGCAAACTAATTGCACAGCAAGCTACTACAGTTGACAATTTCCCACCTTTTACCTTTCCACACTTTTATTTCTCTTTGGATAACTGAAGAACACTTTTTTTTTTTTTTTGAGACGGAGTCTTGCTCTGTCACCCAGGCTGGAGTGCAGTGGCACAATCTCGGCTCGCTGCAACCTGCGCCTCCTGGGTTCAAGCGATTCTCCTGCCTCAGCCTCCCAAGCAGCTGGGACTACAGGCATGCGCCACCATGCCCGGCTAATTTTTGTATTTTTAGTAGAGATGGGGGTTTTACCATGTTGGCCAGGCTGGTCTTGAACTCCTGACCTCAGGTGATCCACCCGCCTTGGCCTCCCAAAGTGCTGGGATTACAGGCATGAGCCACCGGGCTCGGCCAGAATACTTTTTCATAAAGGGGGACCCACTGAGATGCTCGGTGTTGAGTTTTGATAATAACAATATCATTTTCTTAACACATCCGAAAAGGATGAATGAGATATTTTACAACTAATTTACACTAATGTGTATTTTGTACATTTCTCCAGTGATTTTCATTTGCTATTAAAATATTTTACTAGATGGTTTTGGAATTGCTCATGCTTTCCCTCAGCTTTTAACTACAAGGATTTCTGTGAAAATTTTCCAAACATTATAGACACTTTAATTAAACTCTGCTTAATTTTCTTAATCATTTAAAGTATTAAATACATTGAAGAAGCCAGGCCTTTAATAATATATCTCGAGGGAAGGAACGCTATGTCTGCACATGCTGGAGGTTAGAGAAAGACCAGTGACAAAACATCAGAGCTTAAAAGTGTAGCCCAGGGCCAAAGGGACCTCAGGGGCTCCCTAGTGATTCTGGGCCTTGGGAGAAGCTAGGGATCAGGAGGAAGGCCTATTGGTCTCGTTTCTTGCCTCCCTCTATGTTTGGCTTGACACCGTTAAAAAACCAGGAACTGAGAGTTCTCATTAACCCGATACTGGGATCAAATAGGCAGAAAGACTGAATAATGATAATATTGGTATTCCAAGCATAAAATCGTATTATATGTATAATTATGATTTCATACTATATTTAAAAACTATCTGCAAAAAAAAAATGCTGACTATTCTGCATTGTAATATTATGAAAATATGTGTATGATTAACTTATACTATATAAACCAAATTCTAATTTTTCCCCCAATTAACTCAGTATAGGATATTGTTTGGTTTTTCCTATTTATTGGATTTTTCATTTCTCTCACACACACAATGGCAAAAGAGAAATAATACAATTTTAGATTGCATGAATACTTTAGTAAAAATAAATAAATTGAAATTATAGTGTTCCTAGTTAAGAATTAGTACAATGACTTCCCAAATACAAAGCAGTTCAATACATTTTTACTTATAAGTAAAATTAAGATGTTCTTCATGATAATATTAAAGAATTCTTGATTATCATTGCTATATCAGCATTTTTTCACAAACATTAAAGTTAGTGATAACAAATGACTTACCTTCACATCCCTGTGAATTATGTTATTATCATGGCAGTAGCGTAGAGCTTCCAGTATCTGTCTCATATAATGGCTGTAAAAAACAAAAGAAATCTAAAAACCGTAAACAATTTTTATTTTAAAACTTAATATACAGTGCTCCTAGTTTATAACTCCCACTCTCATATTAGCTGTCCATGGCCACATTTTATTTGAGCAGACAAGATGGATGTAAAGTGAGGCTTAATAATGAAAATGTTGGCAGACTCACAAGTTTATGGGCTTCATGAAGAAACAGTATGCTCTATATTTTCTAAGCTATCTAAGTCAAAAGAATTACACACCGTTCATAAGTAAATTTGCTTTGCAAACTAAAAATTCAAGCTTAAAACATGACAATTTTTTTCCTCAATACTCAGGTAATTCTACTTAAACTGGACTGCTGTTATGTAAACAGTGCTCAGGGCTGCCCCAAGGATTCAGACTAGAGCGGTGGGAGCCTTTGATCTGCCAGCAAATAATAAGATGCTCTCCATCTTACTTCCATTTAGCTGTGAGGACAAATGAGGGAAGAACGGCCCTTATCAGACAATTTCCTTTTGTAACATAATCAAGTTTTAGTTGGGGCTCCCTTGAACTAAGTGGAGTTAGTTCTAGGCACATGTCCTAGAAAGCCTGACTCCTTACATGGCCAGCTGAGGATCCCTCCTGGAGCACAGGTGAGAACAAAGAAGAAATCAGCATTTTAAAGAACAGGCATTAAAAAATGGTAATGGGATTAACTAGCAACCATGTGTGACAAGAACAGTTGATTCAGTACTACTTTAGGACCGCCTTCTATTTCTAAAGTTCTTCTATAATTGCCCTATTACTCTTTCTCTGAGTATCTGTTTCATTTTCTGTATTTTATTCCCTCTATATTTGTCTTTCTCTTTTCTTCCTATTATCCCCCTTCTTTTCTCATTTTTTTCCTTTTCCTTCCCAACCACCATGACAGAAATGCAACAGACTTAACACTGTTCATTGTATAATATTTATAGAATTTTGTTTTGTTTCCAGATCTTACATTTCTGATACAAGTGACCTTGAACATGTGTATGTGACTCAGGAAAAATTAAAAAAAAAAATCCCTATTCTGGCTTTACAATTAAAAGACATTTCCATCAAGTTCCCTCTTTGGCATGATACCATCTGATCAAGCTCACAGGAGTATTCCTCTAGTTAGCATATGCATTATTTCATGTATTACAACTAATTGGAAGGGTTCCATTTTAAAAATGAAATGTAGGGGAAAAAAACAAAAACAAAAACAAACCCAAGCCTTGTTCCTGTACTAATCACAGGCTCCTTACAACTGGGCTGTAAGCCAGAGAGCTAGGCTCACGTAATCATTACTTCTGATGTTTAATTTATCTTACTTTGCAAATGCACATATAAGGGGTTGTGCTCATATACTCTTTGCTTGGGCCATTGTAGCCTGTAATTAAGTTTTGTTTATTTTTTATTTTTATTTTTTGAGATGGAGTTTCCCTCTTGTCTCACAGCCTGGAGTGAAGTGGTACGATCTCGGCTCACTGCAACCTCTGCCTCCTGGGTTCAAGCGATTTTCCTGCCTCAGCCTCCCAAGTAGCTGTGATTACAGACACGGGCCACCACGCCCTGCTAGTTTTTCTATTTTGAGTAGAGACAGGGTTTCACCATGTTGGCCAGGATGGTCTCAAACTCCTGACCTGAAGTGATCAGCCCGCCTCAGCCTCCCAAAGTGCTGGGATTACAGGCATGAGCCACCATGCCTGGCCATAAGTTTTGTTTAAATGAGGGGTTGTTAACTTGGTGTTGTGGCCCATTACTGGTTCAAATCAGGCTTTGGAGGATCTGTAACCCCTTGAAATGGCTAAGAGACTACACCTGTCAAAGTGCTTTGTAAACTAAACCATGCTACAAAGGTTGAGTCATTATTATTACAATATTATTATTGTTAAGTTCAGTCAAAGGTTTAGGAACAGCTTATTTGTCCATCTAGATGTCAACATGGAAATAATGGGTAAATTAAAATTAGTTAAAGTGGACATAGCTTGTACCTACAGAATGAACTATTTGGGATACAAAGCACTGAGACAGTCACCTAAATTATCTTTAACCTAAAGAAAATTCCTATCTTAAAGTCTCATAACACAAAACAAAACTCAATGAATGAGGATTTTTTCATTTGCATATGAGAACACTCAATTATTTGACCCAAACATACGTACACAGCAGAATCTTTGCGGTGTGTGTGGAGACAGTAGAACTATTTTTCTCCCCAAGTTATAACAGAACTGAACTATCTTTCTCCACCCTCCCAATCATGATCCTGGGAGGCAATGCATGTCAAAGTGTGCAAGCAGAATAAAATAAGAACTAAAATCTGCCCAAATGTTCTAGAAAGTTGCTGACTAAACTTTTAATCAAAAGATTTCACTTCATGAAGCATCATAGGGACCTGTGCTTTCAGAGAAATTCAGCAATATATTTGTTTATCTTTCCTAAGGATCAGCAAGATAACTCCATGGAAGAAAAGAGCTGGCCAGCAATGCATTTACTGCCTTTGGAAGGAGGCATTTCAGGGGTGCAGCATGGTAGAAGAGAGGTGATTCAGTCTGCTCTTCTTGTCAATGCAGGTGACAAAGCCTAATGCTATTTGCTAGGCAGAAGAGACCTTATCTCTGAAATGCCCTTAACAGGATATCTCTGGCTAAGGATTACTATGGTAAGTAGAACATGGGATCTCTGAGGCACAGATGGCTTCCTGGAGAATGTCATGGAGCTATCCAAATCTCTGGGGTGTAAAATAAAGATATTTGCAATGCTCCCCTTTGTGTGTGGAAACTCACAAATCCCAGTATAAACCTCATCTATTCTGGGCCAGAGGTGCATTTCTGAGGCAGTAAGAAGTGACGTGGGGGGCTGCCCTTCCCTTCTCTCTGCTTCACTTGAGCCTTCTGATTGCCTGTATCCTTGAAATTATTTAGTAAAGCTTGGTACTAGTTAAGAAGATCTCTGAGAGTTTGATTTGATAATATGATCTTGTGTGTTAGCTCACTCCACAACTCATCACCCCTGAAAGGATGGAGGTAATCACTAATTGGGTTGCATTAAGGACTGAATACAGTTTTACTTTATGCCATGCTTTGCTGCTCCTCTTGAAGCTCAGCCAGCTGGAGAAAAACAACATTATCAATTTGATTACTTGGTGTCTCAAAGTCTTCTTGCAGTCGGTCTCACTAGAATACTGATACAAGCTAAATTTCCTAACAATAAATCACAGAATCAGCGAGGATGAAAAAAGATTAGAAGTCATCTGTCATTAAACCAATGGAGGAATCTATGCGCACTTGTTGCATGGTCATTGATCCTCTGCAATAGGAAACACACATAATAATACTTTCTGAGTCTCCGCCTACTTTTTTTATTGTTCAGAGGAGGAATCTTTAATAAACTGCCTCCAAACCTCTCTCTTTGCAACGTCACCTACTGGTGTCAATGCTACTCTTTTTTGGTCCACTCTGGAAAGTTCGTTTCACCATTTTAACAGCTTATACAGGTGGATTTAAAAAATCGACAGGCTTTCATTTTGATGTGTATAAACATCTACCTTTTCTATAAATCTCAAGATTAGGAGAGACCACAAGTCATGTCATTATATGACATCATCTCTTCACACTACCATCCTGCCTATCCTGACACATAGCCCAGTGGCAGAGATAGGCTTGAAGTTAAGAAAAAGCAATATAGATTACTGGGGACCAGAGTAAAAGTGGTACTGGTTTCACATCAATCCTGTCAGCATACCTGCCAGGTATCCCAGTGTTATTGTGGTTCAAGAAGGAAAAAAAATCTCCTTCTTCCACTGAGTTTCACTAGTATTGACTATTTCTGGTATGAAAGAATGCTTTAAAATTTTGAGAGACAAGGAAGAATAAAAATTTAAAATTGTAATAAAAACTCAAAATAATAGAAGATAGGATTAAAAAAACCCCTAGAATGTGCTTTAGAGAACATGGCACAAAAGAAAAGAGGATATTTAGCTTCAGTTCTACCACGTATAGATCAGAAGCCTAAAGAACACACATAAACTTTCATTTGCTCCTTTGCCCTAGCCCCAGCAGTACAAAAACACAGCGACCACACATTGAGCATATTCTTTATTTTGTGCTACAGCCATGGCTGCTCCATCCCTGAGACTAGGTCCCTTGCTCTTCAGCTAGAAGGAGTCAGGGCAATGAATTTGAAGACATTCAAGTCATGCTGAGCTCAAAGCTGTATTAAGGTGGTCTCCAAGTTGTTTCCAGCTATGTTTGTCTAAGATGCTATAATTATAAAAGAAATGATAAGACAGAGGAAATCATTTAATATAACTGTTTTTCAAATGATAGAAAGTTTTCATAAATCCTAGGCTAGGAACGGGAGTTCATGCCTATAATCCAAGCACTTTGGGAGGTTGAGGCGTGCGGATCACTTGAGGTCAGGAGTGATCAGCCTGGCCAACATGGTGAAACCCCATCTCTATTAAAAGAAATACAAAAATTAGCGGGCATGGAGGTGCATGACTGTAATCTCAGCTACTTGGGAGGTTGAGGCAGGAGAATCACTTGAACCTGGGAGGCAGAGGTTGCAGTGAGCTGAGATCACGCCACTGCACTCCAGCCTGGGCGACAGAGTGAGACTCCGTCCCCCTTCCCCGACCCAAAAAAGTTAATATGTTTGTGAGTTTGAACCCTTCAACATATTATGCCTGGTGACTAAGGAGGGATGCTGTATTCCATGTATTAAAAAGGCAACCTACAGCAGTGGGTAATTATGATATGATTGAATGTAACCAAAACAGAAAGCTGTGTTGCTCTAAATTTATAAGCAAGTGGCCCAGCACGTGCATGGCTCCTGCGATTTTTCATATTTACTTCTTATTTTGAGTCATTAGGTCTTTACAACAACTTCTCCACTTAGAACAAACAGCTGCCATTTGATTGGTAGGTCTCACACTGGCCTGAAGCAAATATATTTTTTAAAATGGTGCTTCTATTTCTCTTCCTTTTACTCTTCTTTATTTTTCGTTAATTATTGTGAGATAATTTGATATCACTAAAAGGCAAAATGAAGAACTAATGAGGCAGATTTGCTAAAACAAAAATAAAAAAAACCCAAGTAAAATTCTACATAGTTCCTGAGCTATTAGATCCCCGCTTCTTGTACAAAAATCATCACAAATGGGAAAGATAGCAGTACTGAAAATGTAAGCTTGTATTATAAACCCATGTTTTTATTTTATTCATTTATTTTTGAGATGGAGTTTTGCTCTTGTTGCCCAAGCTGGAGTGCAATGGCGCAATCTCGGCTCACTGCAACCTCCTCTCTGTGGCCAGGCTGGAGTGCAGTGGCGCGATCTCAGCTCACTGTAACCTCCGTCTCCTGGGTTCAAGCGATTCTCCTTCGTCAGCCTCCCGAGTAGCTGGGACGACATGCGCATGCCACCACGCCCAGCTAATTTTTGTATTTTTAGTAGAGAAGGGATTTCACCATGTTGGCCAGGATGATCTCGATCTCTTGACCTTGTGATCCGTCCGCCTCAGAGTCCCAAAGTGCTGGGATTACAGGTGTGAGTCACCGTGCCCGGCCCCTATAAACCCATGTTAATAGATAACTCATTGTTCGGTATTTTGCATTTCCAGTGACTATCAATTCTACTAACACATACTAAAACAGAGATGTTCCTTGTAGCAAAGAGCAGCAGTACGCTCTTATCAGTTTGTCATGTGATGTCTTTGTCATTTTCTTTTTTTACTTTCACCTTGACCTCTGGGGATTAGATATACACTACATACCTGGCTACAGCTTCACTGTACACAAAACCAGCGTCCGCTCGCTTTACGATTTCAAAACACAGATCTGCTCCATCCATACTGTAAAGAAATGTGAAAAAGAACATAAGAAAAGAGGAAATTCCAGGAAGACAACACTGAAAGTGAATACATTGTAACTAAGTTATTAGTTGGTTTACTGCTAAGGATTATGTTATTTAAATCTCCTTTCTTTCAATGAAATATAGACATAAATTACAAAGGGCATGATAGTCATCTTCACATTGAAAATCTGCAGGGAAAGAAACAGGAAGAACAGGCTAACAGTAATATCAAATAATATGAGTATATAAAATTGACTATAAATTTTCTTTAGGTTTTCACAAAAAGAAGCATCAGAAAATAGCAATGCTAGGGTTGTGTGCATATTTTAAAGTCAAATTCCAAAAATATTCAGTTATGTAGCATACAAGGATTTAAAAAAAAATCTTGCTATTGTTATTACCACCAAATGGAAAAATTCAGGCTATATGCTGTGGAAGGAAAAAACAATGACTTATATATAAAATAAAATGTATTTTTGTTTGCACTGCCATTCCCAAAGTTCATTGCTACAAACATATTGTAACACACAGATGTGTTGGTAACACAGTGTCATGATATTGTCTTAGAACTTACAGTTGTTATCTACTTCTCACCAGATAAGTAATGCCTCTTGTTGTCTTGGCCACACCTTGCCGCCTCTACCTACCCTGTCCACTGATGTTTCAAGAAAATCTTCCTCTCTAGGCAGAATGGTCTTATTATCACTCCCCGAGTACACCATTTTCTTTTTTACTTTTTGTATATATTGCTTTTCATTTTCAAAACCTACCTTAATTCAAGGGTTCATTCCAAACCTACCTTCCCCAGAAGCCCCCTCAATGATTACCAGCCATATTAATGTCTTCCTTTGCTTTTCATTCTATAACAACCCTATATGGTCCATAACATTTAGCACTTACATACAAACACCTCCCCTTCCCCCCACGTATACCTATATATGTATACATGAATTTTGCCATGTTATACATATTAAACTGTTCAAATATTAATAGCTAATATTTTCATAACGCTTTAAGGCTTATAACATATTTTCAAATGCAGTATCTCATTCATTCATTCAGTAGTTCAGTTTCCAATATAACTGCTGCAGACATTATACTGAGGAAATAGAAACTTCTGGAAGGGAAAGTAAAGGAACTAACATACTTCCTATTCATGAGGCATCACAGGAAGCAGTCCTTGTTATGCCTCCCCTCATACTTATAACCACCCCATGAGGTCAGCATCATTTTCAAATAATTTGTCTAAGTGAGTGGACAAGCATGTGATAGGGACAGGATTGAAATCCCTGTCTAGCTATGTCCTGTATGTGCTCTTCCCATTGATTATAGCTATATCTACTGGGTGTGCAAGGAACAAATGCACATCTTTAAGCCCTACAACAGTTCCATGATAGTGTAAAGTCCTAAAGAACAAGAAAAAACATATTTATACTACCTAATACCCAGCAAAAGACTGAGCACACTGTAGACACCTAATGAACAGTTGATTCTATTATTTGGATCTTGGTGTGGTTTTATATAAATGAATGAAAATACTTTCACATTTATACAGGCTCCAAAAACTTTACCAAGTTTCCATTTCACACCTAAGGAACATTTTCCAATGTCAAATAGGATTCTTCTCCAAAATAATGTTTACAGTGGCCGAGTCTATTACAAACATTACTATAAAGGCCTAGTGTACTCCCTAGTATGGCAGCACTCATTTTTCACCAACAGAAATAAAGCCTAGATGAAAGCGATCATGAATCTTGCTGAACAACTTTGATGATCTGTATGGTAAAATTCCTACAAGCTGAGTTGCTAGGACAAGGGGTATATACAATAACACTTTTTTTTTTTTTTTTTTTTTTTGAGATGGAATCTTGCTCTGTCGCCCAGGCTGGAGTGCAGTGGTATAATCTTACCTCACTGCAAGCTCCGCCTCCCAGGTTCACGCCATTCTCCTGCCTCAGCCTCCCGAGTAGCTGGGACTACAGGCACCCGCCACCACGCCCGGCTAACTTTTTGTATGTTTTTAGTAGAGATGGGGTTTCACCATGTTAGCCAGGATGGTCTCTATCTCCTGACCTCGTGATCCGCCCACCTTGGCCTCCCAAAGTGCTGGGATTACAGGCGTGAGCCACTGTGCCCGGCCTACAATAACACTTCTGATACACACACAACACCAGAAACAGTTTAACAATTTATACTCCCACTACCAAGTGTGAATGTGTCCCTTGCTCTACTAGGATAATGATTATTTTTTTTCATCTTTGCCAATTAGATAAGAGGAAAAAAGTCATTCATGATTGCTTTAATTTGCATTTCCTTGATTACTAGAGAGAATAAATATTTTTCATTTCTTTGTCCCATGGGGAGAAAAGAAATGCTATTTTAAAAACTGGCTGTAGTGTAAGCTGGTTGGTTGATCTATGAGGACTAAAAAACATCTCATAGTGAAGGAATCAGTTTTGCTTAGGCTTTTTCCTTTGTAATTGTGATATATGAGGGTAAGCACTATTCAACTTAGATGAGAGAGGGGTTAGGAAAAGGAGAGAGCTAAACTGATTGCCTAATGAAGCAATAAGAATTTAGGTTCTTTCTGCCATCTCTCCATGCTGCCATAATGGTGTGCATGAATGTCCTGGCCGATGCTATCCAGAGCATTAACAATACCAAAAAGAGGCAAACACTAGGTTCTTACTAGGTTGTGCTCCAAAGTTACTGTCTGGTTTCTAATTGTGATGATGAAGCATGGTTACATTGGTGAATTTGAAATCACTGATGATCATAGAGCTGGGAAAACTGTTGTGAACCTCAGGCAGGTTAAACAAGTGTGGAGTGATCAGCCCCAGATTTGATGTGCAACCCAAAGATCTAGTAAAACGGCAGAATAACCTGTTCCCATCCTACCAGTTTGGATTCACTGTATTAATGACCTCATCTGGCATCATGGACCATGAAGAAGCAATATGAAAACACACAGGAGGGAAAATCCTGGAATTCTTTTTCTAGGAATGTAATACATACTTAACAAATAAAATGCCTCAATGAACTCTGGTGTTTCCAAAAAGAATTTGGAAGATGTTCTGAGAGCTAGAGTACTTTCTGGAGGGGCCTAGAAGGGATGAGGGAAAAGACGAGGCCCTGGGGAGGAGGCAGCAAAGTGGTGAGAAGTATAAAGCCTAAGGAGGGAACCAGTCAGTGAGAAATACTTGGAAATTATTTATTGCCCTGTGCTATAATTACCAGCATGGATCAATCCATTTTGTCTGGTCATATCTGAAATACTAGTACTTGAAACGACAATATCTACCCATGTGCATACACACATGGGGGTATTTTTAGGTTTCTACTTTCTTCCACTGACTTGCCTATTCTTGCATCAAGTTCCATACCATTTAAAATACTGTAGGGTCAGACGTGGTGGCTCACACCTGTAATCTCAGTGCTTCGGGAGGCCGAGGTGGGTGAATAGCTTGAGGCCAGGAGTTCGAGACCAGCCTGGCCAACACGGTGAAACCATGTCTCTACTAAAAAAATACAAAAAAATTAGCCAGGCATGGTGGCCAGCACCTGTAGTCCCAGCTACTCTGGAGGCTGAGGCAGGAGAATCACTTGAACCAGGGAGGCAGAGGTTGCAGTGAGCTGAGATGGCACCACTCCACTCCAGCCAACAGGGCGAGACACTATCTCAAAACAAAAACAAAAACACGGATAGACAAAATAAAATACTGTAGTAGCAGATTTTAGTATTTGGCAAAATAAATCTCATTATTCTTCACCAACTTTTTTTTTTTTTTTTTGAAACAGAGTCTTGCTCTGTCACGCAGGCTGGAGTGTAGTGGCGCCATCTTGGCTCACTGCAACCTCTGCTTCCCAGGTTCAAGTAAGTCTCCTGCCTCAGCCTCCCAAGTAGCTGGGACTACAGGTGCTTGCCACCATGCCCGGCTAATTTTTGAATTTTTTTCGTAAAGACAGGATTTCACCGTGTTGGCCAGGCTGGTCTTGAACTCCTGACCTCAAGTGATCTGCCTGCCTTGGCCTCCCAAAGTGCTGGGATTACAGGCACAAGCCACCGCAACTGGCCTTCACCAACATTTTCTTATGATTTTTTTCTTCCCAGTTGACCTTTAAAATCATTTTGTCAAGCTATAAATTTTTTTTTTTTTTTTTTTTTTTT
>NW_012102132.1:3629270-3667709 GCF_000951045.1 Mandrillus leucophaeus
AGTTTTTTGTTTTGTTTTTTTTTTTTTAGTAGAGATGGGGTTTCAACGTGTTAGCCAGGATGGTCTCGATCTCCTGACCTCATGATCCGCCCATCTCGGCCTCCCAAAGTGCTGGGATTACAGGCTTGAGCCTCCGTGCCCGGCCTAAAAAATTTTTATATTTTGATTCAGATGGTAAATTTATACATTAACTTCTAGAAATTAACATTTTTCTAATATTCTCATCAATGAACATGATATGTCTCTCCACTTCCTTTCATGTCTCTAAGTTATAGTTTTATGATTTTCTTTATATTAGTTTAAAATATTTATTACTAGGTTTTTTCCCTATACATTTTATATTTTAGTTGCTATTATAAATGGGATCTTTCAGCCATTATATATATTTTTTAATTCAATGCTTCGTAACCATGGATATCAAACAAAAATCACCTGTGCAATTTAGTAAATATACAGGCACATTCTTTGAAGGGTTATTCTGAAAGAGAGGCATCACTGTGAAAATATTTTTCTATTATTAAAGCTATTTATTTATAATATTAATTGACATTAAAGTAACAGAAGCAATCCACTAATTTTAAATTTCATGAGATACAGAAATAAAAACTAAAAATACTGTTATTTATGCAAACTTTATTCAAAGAAATTTAAAATACACATATTCAGAATACACACCATCCTGATATCCTAACCTTGAACCTTCTGAACAAAATTGATGACTCAATTCTTTGATAAACTTTATTTGATAATATAATGATTCTACAAACTGACAAGGCATCTTTTATTGCTTTTCTCTTTGGCTTCCCATCTTGGGGTGCTTCTGGGGCTGTCAAGAACCCCCAAAGAACACATTCTGAATTTTCCTAGTTGGCTCCATTCTGAGGGAATGAAAGGAGAGGGAGAAGAAACCCTTCTACGGAAGAGTATGGGGGAGGTGGACTTCTATACTGTATGCAGAGAGAAATTAAGGGCAGTTTAGTCTGAATTGTGAAAAGTAGAGGGATTACGAATGAGCTTAGCTGTCTCTCCTTTTCACCCATCTGAATTTTTAAAATTTATAATAAACATGCATTATTTATATAATTAAGAAATTATCCAAGACCAAATTCATCAAACAAACAAAACAGATCACACGTCTTGAGGCACAAGGTATTACTGGCTACATATTGAGGGAGATCAGAATATGCCACTCCAAAATATGCTGCTTTGGCATCAGGATTATCTGGAGTTGAAGGCACAAAATCACGTGCTATGATTTCACAGCAATGTCAAATTGCGATAACAGTTTCTAAATGTTTACTCTCAATTTCTGTACGTATCTCATGGCAGACCGGTGACAGATTGGCATTTATCTGCAAATATCCTTGAAGAGCACTGTTGTACAGATCAAATCTGGATTTTTCCAACCAGCATTTTTTCTGAGGGTGACAAAAATGCCAACTACAAAAACTGTATAAAATGTTTAAAATTATTTATTTATTTTTTAAATGGAGACAGGGCCTCATTTTGTCACCTAAAGCTGGACTGCAGGGGCACAATCATGGCTCACTGCAGCCTGGAATGCCTGGGTTCAGGTGATCCTCCTACCTCAACCTCTGAAGTAGCTGGGACTACAGGCATGCACCACCATACCTGGCTAATTTTTTTATTTTTAATTTTTGTAGGGACAGGATCTGGCTATGTTGCCCAGGCTGGTCTGGAATTCCCGGGCTCAAACGATCTTTTTGCTTGGGCCTCTCATCTTAAAGTGCTGGGATTACAGGTATGAGCCACTGTGCCCAAACAAAAAGTTTTTGTTAAAGCTTCTGAGAATTAACAGTATAGTGAGTGAAAAACTAGTCCTGAGAACAGAGAAGGGATTACAGCTCAAAGACGTGAACAAGAGCTGCTTCTGCCCTAGGGGAAGAATGTGGGTTTTGGAAAGGAGGGGCACTTTTAGGAACTCTGGAGAGGTAGGAGCGGGTGGGGTGGTCAGATGGAGAATGACAGGGTCCAACTGCTTTTGCACTAGGGTGATCTAAGATGTTAAGGCTCTGATGAAACACCCTTTGCTCCTGGCTGGGACCACAGAGCTGCACCATGAAAACTGGGGTACAGAATATATTCTGGTATGTCATGTTGGTAGCACAGAAAAACCTCAGTGCTGGTTGGGCATGGTGGTGGCTCAGGCCTATAATCCCAGCACTTTGGGAGGCTGAGGCAGGCAGATTGCTTGAGCACAAAAGTTCAAAACCAGCCTGGGCAAAAGAGTGAGATGTCGTCTCTACAAAAAATAAAAAAAATTAGCTGGGTGTGGTGATACACACCTATGGTCCCAGCTACTTGAGAGGTTGAGGTGGGAGGATCACTTGAGCCCAGGAGATCGAGGTTGCAGTGAGCCATGACTCTGTCAGTACACTCCAGCCTGGGCAACGGAGCAAGACCCCATCCCCTCCCACCAAAAAAAGTTAAAAAAAAAAACAAAACCCAAAACCTCAATGCTTATCATGGAGACAAAAGCTCAGCCTAAAAACTTCAGCAAGAAACAAGCACTCAGAGTATGTTTCCTAACCACAATGTAGTTATGTTAGAAATAAATTAACAAAATAACTAGAAAACCTTAAATGCTTGGACATTGAGAAATCATGCTAAATAACCAATTAATCAAGTGAGAAATCATCATAATGAAAATTAGAACTTTTGTTTTTTCTTTTTTTAGAGACAGGGTCTTGTTTGTTGCCCAGGCTGGAGTACAATGGCATGATCTTGGCTCACTGCAGCCTCCACCTCCCAGGGTCAAGTTATTCTCCTGCGTCAGCCTCTGGAGTAGCTGAGATTATAGGCACGCATCTCACGTCCAGCTAATTTCTGTATTTTTAGTAGAGATAGGGTTTCTCTACGTTGGCCAAACTGGTCTTGAGTTCCTGGCTTCAAGTGATCCCCTCTGCCTTGGCCTCCCAAAGTGCTGGGGTTATAGGCGTGAGCCACCGTGCCTAGCAAAACATATTCCTAACAATGACAATGAAAAGAACTTGTACAGGATTGGTGCATTACATTTCAAGATCATGGTTTTGCCATTAATAGACCACAAATATAGAAAAATGGCTGAAAGGAGGAGGGGCATAGGTCCAATCTTACAGTTTAAGAAGTTGGTGATCCATGTTACAAACACAACTTGGCATTGGAGAAACCTTGCTTAAATTAGGTAATCCACTGTTGATAGAAAAATACACCAATACAATTTTCTGAAGGGCAATTTTATAATGCGTGACAAAAACTTTACACATGTACATGTCCTTTGACTCAATTATTTCCTTCCAAGGGAAATAATTAGGAATATTGGTCAAGTTTTAATGAGAAGAGTTTATCACAGCTATTTATAATAGGGAGAAATTAGAAACAACCTAAATGCCCAACAGTAGAAGAATGGTTACATAAATTGGGGTAACTAGAGTAGAATATTATATTGCCATTAAATGATGTTATAGATATACATTTATTGACAGATGTTCATAATACATTAACATGTATAAATATATACATGCATATTTATGTATAAGATGCAGCGTGAAGGCTTTGGTATTAAAATGGGGTGTTAAAGACTGGGTAGAATTATATTTGAAATTTTTTGTTTTCTTATTTTTACCTTTACTTTTTAAAAAAATGAATAGGCACTATACTTTTGTCATAGGAAATCAGTTCTGTTAAAAAAAAAAAAGCAGAATGCAGAGGAAACGGCACTTACAAAGTAGTTTGTATCCATAAACTTGTTTTAAAACTTTAATTAGAAATTTAACAGAAACATTCTGAATGCTGACTTAAAATATTAGAAAATACGAAAAGTTACTAAGTCAGTGACATCTCATCATGAGACATGTTTTAAAAAACAGCAAATTAAACCCAATGAAGGCAGAAGGAAATAATAAGCAGAAATTAATGAAGTAAAAAAACAAAATAGAGAAAAAGCAAAGCAACAAATAGATTCTTTGAAATGATTAATAAAGGCCAGGTGCAGTGGCTCATGCCTATAATCCCAGCACTTTGGGAGGCCGAGGTGAGAGGCTCACTTGAGGCCAGGAGTTTGAGATCAGCCTTGGCAACACAGTGAGACTCCTTCTCTACTAAAAATTTAAAAATTAGCTGGGCATGGTAGCATATGCCTGTAGTCCCAGATACTCTGGAGGCAGAGGTGGAAGGCTTGATTGAATCCAGGAGTTTGAGGCGGCAGTGAGCTATGATCGCACCACTGCACTCCAACCTGGGCTATGGAGCAAGACCTCATCTCTAAAAAACTAAATAAATAAATTTTAAAACGATTAATAAATCTAGAAAATTCCTAACATTTGGAAACTAGATAATATACTTTTATTACATAGATCTCAGAATAAATCATTAGAAAATATTTTAAATTGAATAATAATAGTAAATACATCAAAACTTGTAAAATGTAGGTAAAACAGTACTTAGAGGGAAATTTATACTGCTATAGATGTACATATTAGAAAAGAAAGGCTGGCCAAGTGCAGTGCCTCACACCTGTAATCCCAGCACTCTGGGAGGCTGAGGTGGGAGGATCACTTGAGCCCAGGAGTTCGAGACCAGCCTGGGCAACACAGTGAGACTCCCACCTCTTCAAATAATAATAATAAAAAAATCAGCTGGGCATGGTGGGGCCTGTAGTCTCAGCTACTCAGGAGGCTGAGACAGCCGAATTGCTTGAGCCTGGGAGGTCAAGGCTGCAGTGAGCCATCACTACACCACTACACTCCAGCCTGAACAACATAGTGAGACCCTGTCTCAAAAAAAGAGAAAGGCTAAACATTTAAGAACTAAACATCTACCTGTGTAAGTTACATAAAGATCATCAAATTAAATTCAAACAAATTAGATGAAAGGAAATAGAAGCAGAAATTAATGAAGTGGAAGACAAACATATTAAAGGAAGTGACAAAGCTAAAAGTTGTTCCCTGTGAAATGATGACTCTCTGGCAAGACTGATAACAAAAAGAAAAGAGAAAAGACATATAGCACCCAGTATTAAGAATGAAGAAGGAGACATCATTTCATATGCTGCAGAAATGAAAGATGATACTGAAACTTTATGTCACAAATTTAAAAATGTATATGAAACTGACAAATTCTCAGAAAAATAAAACTAACCAAAATTAACAAAAAGAATTAGAAAACCTGAATAATCCTTTACTGATTCAAGGAATTGAATCAGTAACTTAATCTTCTGAGACAGAAAACTCTAGGCCTAGATGCCATTTCTGACAAGTTTTTTTTTTTTTTTTTGAGATGGAGTCTCACTGTCGCCAAGCAGGAGTGCAGTGGTGCCATCTTGGCTCACTGCAACCTCCGCCTCCCGGGTTCAAGAGATTCTCCTGCCTCAGCCTCCTCAATAGCTGGGACTATAGGCGTGTGCCACCACACCCAGCTAATTTTTGTATTTTTAGTAGAGACGGGGTTTTACCATGTTGGCCAGGATGGTCTCGATTTCTTGACCTGGTGATCTGCCCGCCTCGGCCTCCAAAGTGCTGGGATTACAGGCGTTAGCCATTGTGCCCAGTCCATTTCTGACAAGTTCTATTGAACATTCCAAGGAGAAATAAAACGAATAAAAAGCAGGAACAGTTTCCAACTCACTTTATGAGAATTGTTCAATCTATATTATACTAAAACCTACTATGGACAGTATGAGATAACTCAAAGGCAACCTCATTAAGAACATAGATGCAAGTAACGTAAACAAAAGTTTAACAATCCAAATCAAGCAATATATAAGAATTACACCAGGTCCAAATTGGGTTTACCTCAGCAATGCAAAACTTTTAACATTTGGAATTAATAAAATTGTGTACATTGATAGATTAAAGATGAAAAATTATGTGATCATGTCAATAAACATCAAAACACTTAAAACTATGTATTTGTGATTAAAAAACTTAAAAAACTCTTAGATCAGGAACAAGTCAAGAAAGTCCACTCTAACTTAAACTCAACATTACTCTGGAGGTCCTAGCCAGGGCAGTAAGGCAAGATAAAGAAATAAAATATGTAAGAATAGAAAAGGAAGAAACAGTCATTAATTACAGATGGTATATACAGAATATCCAAAATAATCTAAGTTAAAATTAGAACTAATCAGAGTTTAGCAAAATCATTGTAAGTTACGTGAAATTCTAAAAGAGTGTTTCTTTAACAATGTAGAAATAAATCTAAAAGAAAGGTGTATAGGATCTCTGTGGAGAAAAGTATGATTTTTTAAAGAGAAATTAAACAAATGAAATAAATGGAGAGAAAATTATCCTGTTCACGGACAAGAAGACTCAATATTGTAAACAGCCGATCTCTTCCAAGTTGAAGCATAGATTTAACAGACTTTGAATGAAAATCCCAACAGGTTTTGTGGAAACTCTAAAGCAGAATCTAAAATGTATACAGAATTGCAGAAGGCCAAGGAGACTCAAGATATTCTGGAAGAATAACACCTCCTGGAGTTTTTGCTGTACTTGATTTCAAAATTTAGCCTCCACCCTCATGTCCACAGCTACCGTGTACAGGATGTCCTATAAACCTCAGTAATTAAGTGTATGACATTGACACTAGGACAGATAGCACAATAGAGCATAACAGAGAGCCTAGAAACAGATCCATACATATGGAGATGCTTGATTTATGATGAAGGAGGATACTGGGCAAACACAGTCTCTTCAAAGAAATGTGTGCTTATATGGACCAGGATATGTGTACCTGAATGTTCATAGCAGCATTGTTCACAACGGTCACAAACTATCAACAACCCAATGTCCATCAATAGTAGAATAGATAAAATGGGTATAGTCACACAATAGAATACTGTATAGCAATGAAAGGAAATTAATTACAGCTACACAAAGGAATATGGCGAATCCTGCAGATAAAATACTGAGTGAAGCAGATGTAGCCAAACCTAAACTGCTTGGTTTATTTTACATACAGTTCAAAGACAGAAGTAACCTTATTTTGCTGTAATAAATAACTAAAGCTAGCATTCATTGAGTGCTTACTATGTGAATGGTATTTTGTTTTTTCTTTTTTTTTTGGAGTTCCTTTTTTTTAAAATTATACTTTAAGTTCTAGGGTACATGTGCACAATGTGCAGGTTTGTTACATATGTATACATGTGTCATGTTGGTGTACTGCACCCATTAACTCGTCATTTACATTAGGTATATCTCCTAATGCTATCTCTCTCCCCTCCCCATGAATGGTATTTTCTAAGTCCCTTACATGCATTAACTCATTCAATGTTTACATGAGAAGTCTACGAGATAGGTATTATGACTACCTCCCCTATTTTACTTAGGAGAAAACTGAGAAACAGCAAAGGTTAAGTAACTTGACCAAGAGATCACACAGCTTGTAAGGGGTACAGCCTGGATTCCAATTCAGGGAAGCTGACTTAGAGTCCATGCATTATCCTCCACAAAATGCTCAGTTTACAAAGAGGGAAACCTCCTCACTTCTGCTCCACGCTTTCAGTTACTTAATGGAAGACAAGGGATTACAACTAAGTAGGTAAAATCATAATGTAAAGAAAGGCTCTGTATATGAAATCCATTTTCATGTCTATTATGGGGGCCCCATGTTCCAGAACCATCCAGGGGGATTTTCAAATTGCTGAGCCTGTGTCCCCAATCTTTCCAGATGATACATATGAATACTATGTTATTGATTTAGTTTAAATGAATTGTCTATATTTAGTAAGTTTGTTGATAAATGCTGTAATCTTTGCATATACAAATCAGTCTTTTTTTTTTTTTTTTAAAAAGAACAAAACTTTAATTCTATTTTTTTTTTTTTCTAATTCAGGGCTTTGTTTGTGGTATGGTTTTGACATCTTCACAAATGTCCCATAACTACCATCTTTTCCCAACATTTTTGCATTCTTTATGCTTCTGCCTGGGATGTCCTTTCTTCACCTTTCCACCCATCTGACTGGTGTTGATGCCCTTTATTAACTTCTTACAAGCCTGCCTGCCTATTCTAGCTCCTGTTTCTTCCAATGAACTTATGAGGCCCTAAGAATCTGTGCCTCTCTATGGTCATTTAGACCCATACTACAAGTTGTTTGTTTGTGTGTACGTATGTATTTATTTATAAGTCAAGAATGGCAGTCTTGCTCTGTCACCCAGGCTGAAGTGCAGTGGTGCAATCACAGCTCACTGTAACCTTGAACTCCCAGGTTCAGCTGATTCTCCTGCCTCAGCCTCCCAAGTAGTGTTACCATGTCTGGCTAATTTTTAAATTTTTTTCTAGAGATAGAATCTTGTTATATTGCCCAGGCTGGTCTCAAGTGATCCTCCCACCTCATCCTCTCAAAGTGTTGTGATTACAGGGGTGAGCCACTGCGCCTGGCAGTTATTATTATTTATTTCATGGGTAGGTGCCTTCTGGTCTGTACAATTGTCTATAGACAAATAGAGAGCATAAACAGGTATTTTATCTTCAGCATACTATCCCACATACTGATGAGTATTTACAAATATTTGTTGGTGGTGAATTCATTTCTGAAAGAAAGGAGTCATGTACACACAATCTTTTTCACCCTATCCCCATCTAAACTATTCCATAGTTGTGGGGGGATTATGTTTCATTCAGTATTCAATCATTAAACATCTATTATTTGTAGAGGACAGAAGGACCAGTTACATGAAGATTCCATCTTCTAAGAGCCTACATTACAGAAGGAGAGATTAAGAAAGTCTTCATGGGCTGGGTGCAGTGGCTCACACCTGTAATCCCAGCACTTTGGGAGGCCCAAGCGGACGGATCGCCTGAGGTCAGGAGTTTGAGACCAGCCTGGCCAACATGGTGAAACCCCGTCTCTACTAAAAATACAAAAATTAGCCAGGCGTAGTGGCAGGTGTCTGTAATCCCAGCTACTCGGGAGGCTGAGGAAGTAGAATTGCTTGAACCCGGGAGGCAGAGGTTGCAATGAGCCAAGATCGCACCATTGCACTCCAGCCTGGGTGACAAGAGCAAGATTTTGTCTCAAAAAAAAAAGAAAAAGAAAAAGAAAGTCTTCATGGAGTAGTCAGCCTCTGAGATAGGTCCTCAAGAAGCAAGGGTGACAGCATGGGGGAGTGGTGGTGACTACATGGTAGTTAAGAGGATAGCAGCATTTCAAGGCATTTCTTCTGACAAACAACAATAAGGCCTGGAGCACCAGGAAATGTGCCAACATAGTAGGTGGGTTTGGGGTTGGGAATGCCTGAGGTGCTATAACTGGAGTTAAGGCCTCCTCTTGCATTGATACTGTAAATAGGATATAATCATATTTTTTCAATATGAATGGTGCTTATTCAGGATTGTTAATCAAGATATGCAAGTAGATAGAAACCTTCACCTTTTCAATGGAGAAAGGGAATATTCACTGTTTAATAAAGCAATTCTGATATACTGTCAAAGACATCAAAATGACTGAGCATATCCCCAAATGCCTCTTTACCAATTGTAGTTCTTTTGGTGGAAGCTGTCTATTCCTGTCCTTGCCTGTTTGTGTATGAAGCTTAATATCTTCCCTTTCATTGGGGTGAACTCTTTATGTTCAATAGAATGTAAACCTTTTATGTCAAGATTGAAGCAAATTAATTTTCTATTTTTTTCAATTTTTGTTAAATCTATTGATGCTTTTTTTCTTTGTGGATCCCAGTTTTTTGAAGTTTTAAAAGCTCTCTAAAGATCTGTTAAATAATTTTATCTTTTGCTAGCTTTCCTATGATTTGATTAGCTTCTATTAACTCTATTTTGTTTGTAGTTTTTTTGTTGTATGTGTACGTGTGTAGGGAAGGGTGAATCTAAATTGATTTCTGAATTGTTGTTTTCTCGACACTATTTAAAAATCCTTCTTTTCCCTGTTATATTTACTGAACTTTATTGTATATACTACTGAAAGGACTCCTACTGAAGAGGAATGCCTAGTGCTGCCTGACTAAAAAGTTGTTTTTCCTTTCCCCCGTCCTGTATCCTTCTAAGTGAATCTGATGCCAAGTGTGGCCTGTGGTAGCTCTGTGGGTCTAAATGTTTAGTAGTGCAAATATCTGCCATTTTTAGCTTTTATAGTAGAATATGGGATTTTTCCCCTATCAAGACCCTTAAAATGAGGGATTCTCCAAATACTTGAAGAGAGTTCAGGTGTTGGGATGGCCAAAATCAATGAGAAATGCTCCCCTACACATTGGTTCTAGACTCAAGTCTACCTTTTAACTGCCTGGCAGATCTTGATCATGATACTTAACCTTTCTGGGTTGACCATGACTCCTCAATAAAGATGGGATTTGGCTTAGTAATTTTTAAAGTCTTTTTTCATATCCTACAGATTTGTTTCTTTGAAAAAAAGACTGCCTTGAAAGATTTTGCCACTTATAAAATTGATATGTAGTCTGAAATACTATTTATCGAATTTTAGAAACTGAGAACTGTTCTAGTGTCCATCTAGATATTAAAGATTGATTTGTCACAATTTCCAGGGTCCTATATTTACCTATTTTTCCTTCTTTCTAGACATTTTTCCTCTCCAACTGCTTAAAGGATCGAGAGCTCTTGACCCCTAATCAATGTTGTTTGACAACGGTGATGGTGCCTCCTAGTGGATAAGGAAACTCCAGGTACAAAGGATAGCAAATAATTCTAAGATGACCTCTGGATTTGTTGTTTACGTTAACATACATATCTGTATGGTTTTCTAATAATTTTCAGAAAAAAAGCAAGGCAGATGAGAGCAACAGCCCCTATTCTGTTCTAGCTTCTACCATGTAGGAACTTTACTGTTAGTCCTCAGTGTACTCACTAATTCTCACAGCTAAATACCCACCTCCCTAACCTCTAACACTAAAGTGAGGGGGAGGGACCTCCAGATATAAATCACGATGAGTTACATCACAGAATCTTAGAACTGGAATTTTAAGAGACTTGCTTTAGGTTAGTAACTAATTAATAGCAGATAGGACTAGAACCTCAGTCTCTTGATTCTCAGCCGGCTGTATAACTCCATGATTCCTGTTTACCTTTTTGAAGGAGGAGGTTGCTATTGCCTTAACTTGGACTTATGGGGGTTATTGAGAGAACAGTGACATTCTAATTCTTCAAGGGGATTATTTTTTTAATTACTGAAATCCTCACAAGTTCTTTCCCAACTGACCAGGAGACAGACAGGGTTTCATGGTGTTAGGTAGAACTAAGTTTCCAAGCTACTATTGTTTCTATACTCAAAATGAGCTCTGTTCAACTAGGACATTGGTTAGTTAAATGGCCCCAGTTATGCTTGCAGTGTCTAAAGGCCCAAGTTCTCAAGCTTCTCTCTTTTCTATCCAGCCCTCTCTCCCCAAATTTTTTAACTTCTTTATCTACCGGATGTATTAGCTCAGCTGGTTTAAACACATTTTTGTTTTAAGTTTCTTAGACCTTTGACCTAGTCCCACTTACTTTTGCAGGTAGAAGCTGGGATGGATCCTCTGCCACCCCAAACCAAAGCAATCATAACCATTGCATCAGTTTGCTTGCTATCCTGTGTAAGTTCTTGTAACTGTGGGATGGATGAGTATCTGTGATTGTTCCTAAGTCTCGCTAGCCCTTATTTCCATTCTTCTCTCTAGAAATAAGTTCTCCCTCTTGCTCCTCAAAACCTTCTCTTCATTCAGAGGCAGGTGTATCAGTGCAGCCCCTGCCACCACTAATAGTAAAGTTCCTGATCTCTAGGAGAGGGAGTGCCCTTTTCAAACGATGTAGATATGAAAACCACAACAAATTCCTTCTAGTTGCTTGTGGAATTCAAGGATTTTGGGTCATTTTTTTTGACAGTTCTACTTGTGTCATGTCTTCTGTTTGTCTGTCTCACAGAACATCTAAATAACTGTAAATAACCATGCCAGTCCTGATATGGCCTTGCAGATCAGGAAGGTGGTACAGGTGAAGGATGAATCTGGAAAATGATCTCATCTTGAACAAACATACCGGGGATTACAAGATAATCATACAGTTAATTTTTGATATTCTGCTTTCATTTTACTGCCATTTGCACTCTGAAATCAAACTAGCTCATGTAATCTTACTTTTAGGCAAGTTCCTGGCTAAAATGAAAATGTCAATATTGGCATTTGTAAAACTATAGATGTATACAGATATAAACAAAAACAGAAGCATAAGCATAGGTATTTGCTCAAGATTAAATTGTTCCAACTTAGCAAGAAAAATGGAACCATTATTGTGTTCTCAGGAGAATATCCCATATGCCCATGAATTATTTCCAAGTTTCAGACATTACCAAGAAAAAAACAGAAGTCCTTGAGTGTTCAAATAATATCATGAGCAATCTGCAAACAGCCACAAAACTCTTTACATAGATAAAAGGCAGCAGTTAACTAAACTGATCCTTTGAGTATTACAGGAAGACACAGATACCTAAATTTATTATCCTCATAGACTATGATTTTTACATTAGTCACTCCTCTGGAATAAGACACTGAAGATTCCTGTTAAATGCAGGTACGTTAATAGCTAATAGCAAAGATTTACTGCCCATTTAACTACATGCCAAGTGCCATTTAAAGTGCTTTACAAGTAATAACTTATTTAATCCTCATAAAAATACTAGGAGATAGGTACTCTTTCACAGATGAGGAAATTGAGGCTTAAGACAAATGTTATATAACTTGTCCAAGGTCACACGGTTACAAAGTAACAGAGCCAGGAGCCAGGATTTGAACACAGGCAATCTGGCTCCAGGTTCCTTAGCTCTTCTCTAATACTGAGGCTCTATACTAAATAGAATTCATGACAATGAAAATGAAGACAATGGTAAAACTATGTAGTGTTGTGATTATCAGAGTACTTTTATACTTCATTTCATCCTCAAAAGTTGCTAGGGTAGAAACTGAGGTGCCAAGAAGTGAAATGGACCCTGTGCTAATGGTAATGCCTCCTAAACTCTTATTGCTGGCCTAGGTTCTCCTCCTGGGGGCCAGACTCAGGCAGTCTGGAGTAGACACCTACAGGTGGGTGTCCTACAACCACCATAAACTCAAATGATCCAAGAAAATTAGCAATTTTCTTCTCCAAACCTTACATCTATCTGAGATTACAATGTTTTTTCAGTTTGGGAACGTTTTGGGCTATTATCTTTTTGAATAAGGTCTCTTTTCTTCACAATTCCCTCTATGCTCTACTTCTAGAATTCCTGTTTATGTGTGTTGGATATTCTCAACTGGCCTCCATGACTCTCAGCTTCTCTTTCATACTTACCAATGGTTTTATTTTTACACATCCAAACTAATCTCTATTCTCTCATCTTGCACCTTGCTCCAAAGTCATAGCCCACCACTATTAGTGGTGCCCCAACCACACAAACTGGCTCATATTTCTGGCCATTCATTCCACATGCTCTTTGCCTGCCTGTAATGCCTCTCTCTTTTCCTACTCATATAGTCGATTTGCCATCTGTATTCTATTAAACTCTCCCACCTAGAGCCCCAGCCCAAGCATGGAAACAGCAGTGGGCTTCTGTTTGCCACTGGTTGGACATAAAACAGATCCCTGATTCAAAAGAAGGTTATTTATAGGGGGGTTAGGTCAACAACTTAGGCTACTCAGTTGTAGAAAAAAGGGGGGTAAACTGAGATAATGAGAGAGATACATTCACTCATTCAGTTTATTTTTTCTCTATCTGGAATGTGAAGTAAGAAAAGCAGAAAGAAATTACTTGGGTTTCAAGGCCATACAAATTTTGGAAACTGGGGTGCCTGTTTTGGGGTCATGTGCAGGTGCTTGAATAAATGGAGAAAGCTGGTTCTTCCAGAGCAAAGTAGATGCAAAACCCTAAGGAATGAAGAGAGCAATAACTTGGGTTCCTGATATCTTTTTTCCTAGTTCCTATGAGGCCTGGCTTCATTCTATTTTCTTTCTTTAAATTTTATTATTTTGCCAGGTGTGGTGACTCATGTCTGTAATCCTAGCACTTTGGGAGGCGGAGGCGGGTGGATCGCTTGAGCCCAGGAAATTGAGACCAACCCGGGCAACATGGCAAAACTCCGTCTCTACAAAAAAATACAAAAAGTATCCGGGTGTGGTAGTCCCAGCTACTTGGAGGCTGAGGTGTGAGGACTGCTTGGGCCCAGGAGGTCGAGGCTGCAGTGAGCCATGATTGTGCTACTGCACTCCAGTCTGGGAGACAGAGTGGGACCCTGTCTCAAAAAGAAAGTTTTATGATATTTCTGTATCTTTATAATATATTTACTACTTTTGTCTAGTTTCATCCTTGCCAGTCCCACTTGGCAAACTCCTGGTCATCCTTCAAGTCTCAGTATCACCTCCTCTGTGATGGCTCTTTCTCTTCCTCTCTCTCCTTACCTCTCATTGTAATTGTTTCCATGTGTAGCCATCTCTGTCCTGATATTCTAGCTATATCTCACAAATAGGCATAAAGAAACAAAATTACTAAATAAAGTTGGTGACAGAGCTAGGACAACAGTATAGGCCTTTCCATTTATCCTCTAATGTTCTTTCACTCACTATGTCCCTCACTAAGGAAATGAGATATCAGATAGGGATACCAAATGGCAGCAAAGAGATACCAATAGACACCAAAAAGGCAGCACATCTCAGAAATGAGGCCAAATGGGAGCTGTGCAGAGCATGAACACTGGAAACTAGTTGAAGAATACAGGAATTTAGTAAAGGATGGAACTAAGAATTACCCAAACCCTTCGTTTTCCTATAATATTGTAAAGGATGGAACTAAAAAGTACCGAAACCCTTCATTTTCCTATAATATTGTTCCTGATATACTTTTTTTTTTCCTGGCTTCTGCAACTCCTTGCTGTCATGATTTTCTATCTCTTCAGCTATTCCTTCTCTATCTCATTTGCTAGCTATTCCTCCTGTTTTACAACCTTCAAAATTTGGAAGAACCTCAGTCCTCAAATCCTTTTTTCTTCTCCCTCTATATACTCTTCTAAATCATCTAAGTAGCAATCATTCCCAAATCTCTGTATCTACCCAAGATCTCTCTCTGTGCTCCTAATTCACATACCTAACTTTCTATTTAATCATTTCATTCAGGTATCTTACAGAGACTTCAAACTCAACAGGTCCAAAGTATATTGCATCATCTGCTTCCAGGGTTGCCCAAGTTAGTCAATGGCACCATCATATATCAGGTGCCCAAGCCAGAGATGGCAAGTCAGCTTTGACTTCTCTTCCTCCTTTACTTCCTTTATCTAACCATCAAACCCTATCCTTTCTAATTCCTAATTCACTTCTGTTGCTCTCTGCTGACACTGATCTATCCTAGCCATCAATATCCATACTGAACAATGGCAATGGCCTCCCAATTCTCCCCACATCCAAATATGTTCCTTCCTACCCTATAGCCATACCGTAGCCAAAAAAAACCAAAAAAAACAAAAAAAAAAAACCAAAAAACACCTTTAAAAATGGTGATCTGATCATATGCCTTAGGATGGCATCCACATCTTTCACATCTTCAAGATAAACCCCAAATCCTTGCCATGTCTTAAAAGTCCCATCAAAATCTTGCCTTTATTTCCTGTGAACCTCTTGAGCTCTCAATGGTGTGTATAAGAAATATGAATAGTTTTAGTACTTTTTCGAATCTGGCAAAAAGAGCAAGTATGTTTTTTATATTTCCTAATAAGATTCAATGACTCTGCCTACTATCTAAAGTAAACAAATGGCAGAGGGACAGATGACCTTCTCTCTATTCCTGAGTATTACAAATTTTCTTAGACCTAGTGACCTTACAACGGTAAGAGACCCACTCTAGTTAAAAGCATTCTGGTCAAGTCCACAGATATGAATGAGGGCCATAAAATAAATCAGAATTTATCTATGACTCTCTTTGTCTAGCCTTATACATATGAGTACAGTTTTTTAATGAAGTAAGACATATACTAATTGATATGACAGAGATTAGTTTAGTCCTTTAAATCACAATTTAAAATTAAAGCCTACAACTCTCACACAGTGCTGGTGGCAATGCAAAATGACACAACATTTAAGGAAGGAATTTGACATTAGCAACACTATGAAATAACGTATGCACAAGGTTATTCATGTAGTAAAAGAAGGCTGAAAATAATCCCGAAGTCCATCATTAGGGGAATGGTTTAATAAACAATTCTATACCATAATGGAGTATTCAGCAGGCATAAACGGGAAAGAAGATGTCTACTTACTGCCATGGAGTGATCCCCAGTGTTTTCACATTAAAATTTTTTAAAAATCAAGGTTTAGAAGAGAATATATGGAAGTGTGTAAGAAGGGGGTGGCACAAAATCATATACATATCTTCTCATATTTTCAAATAAAAATAATGGAAAAATAAAATAACTAATTTTTAAAAATAGTTTTCTTTAGGGCAAGAAAGTGAATGGGGACAGGGATACAAACCAGACCTTTCTGAATGAATCCTATTCACAGGTTTGACTTTGTGTAATCATACACATGCTTTTCATAATCTAAAAACAAAATTAAAGCAAGAAGAAAAAAAGACAATTATAAAAATTAAAACAAACTGATGCAGATATCTGAATAAGATTAGTGGATTGTATCAATGTCAATATCCTGGCTGTAACACAATAGTTTTACAGAATGTTAATGTTGGGAAGAATTGGGCAAAGTCTACAAGGATCTATATTTCTTATAGCTGTATGTGAATCTAAAACTGTAATAAAAACTATTTAAATAAAAAAACAAACAAATGGAAACAAATTTAAATCTATCTATATCAAGCTTGTGGCATAATCACAATGAGAAGAGTTATTTAAAATTTCTTTAAAACCCAGCGTTTTGATTGTGCATTCCTGTGGGATACACCCTTCAGATGAAAAGAAGTGCAAAGAAATCCTAATCTGCATTCAGTAGTCTTATTTTTATTGCATATTTAAACTAGTAGGATGAAGCAAATAAGTATATTAATGTGGCAGGGAACCCAGATTTTCAGAGATAAGATATATAAATACAAAACTTAAAAAGTTAAAAAACTGTAATTTCTTTCTCACTTAAAAAAACTTTATATTACGGAAAATTTCAAAAGTAGAAATTACAGAGTTTCATACCTTCATTATACTGCTCTAACAATTAACAACGCATCGGCCAATCTTGTTTCACCTGTATTCCAACACAGTACCCACTGCCTACCTACTGCTTGATTTTGAGGCAAATCCCGGACATCAATAAAACATTATGCATAAATGACTGGGTGCACTGGCTCACGCCTGTAATCCTAGCGCTTTGGGAGGCAGAGGCAGGTGAATCACTTGAGCTCAGGAATTTGAGACCACCCTGGCCAACATGACGAAATGTCGTCTCTACAAAAAATACAAAAATTAGTTGGGCATGGTGACGCGCACCTGTAGTCCCAGCTACTTGGGGGGCTTAGGCAGGAGGATCACTTGAACCTGGGAGGTGGAGGTTGCAGTGAGCCGAGATGGGGCTACTACATTCCAGCTGGGGCAATAGAGTGAGACCCTGTCTCAAAAAAACAAACACAAAAACATTATGCATAAATATTTCAGTACTTATCTCCAAAAGGTAAGAACTCTTTTTTGTTATATAATACCAGAATTACTTATAATAATTCCTTATTATTTAATAACTGTCTTGCAAATAAAAATCTGTAATTGCTATTTTAAACTGGAAATGGTGTAAACTCATGGTTTCTTTTTTGTTTGTTTAAAGAAAAGTTTTTATTTTAGAATAATTTTAGATTTACGTAAAAGTTGTAAAGATAGTACAGTTGATCCTTTAACAACACAGGTCTGAACTGTGTGGGTCCACTTATATGCAGAATGTTTTCAACCAAATGCAGATAAAAAATACAGTATTTGCCAAATGCGAAACCTGCCTATATGGAAGGCCGACTTCCTATATATGGGTTCCACAGGGCTGACTGCAGAGCTTGAGATGCGTGGAATTTAGTACATGTGAGGTTCCAGGAACCAATCCCCTGCATATATACTGAGGAATGATTGTACAGAGAACTCCTGTATACCACCAAACGAACTTCCTCTAGTGTTATCGTCTTAGGTAACTATAGTACACTTGTGAAAGCTAAGAGTAACTCTGGTACATTTCTATTAACTAAACTCCAGACTTTACCTGGACTTCATCAGTTTGTCAATTATATACTTTTTCTCTTGCAGGATCCCATTTAGGATTCCACGTTGCATTTAGCCGTCTAGATTCCTTAGTCTCCTGGTTGGTGACAGTTTCTTAGTCTTTACTTGTTTTTCATGACCTTGATAGTTTTAAAGCATACTGGCCAAGTATTTTATAGAATGTTCCTCAGTTTGGGTTTGTCTGACGTCTTCCTCTTGCCTAGGTCAGGGTTATGGGTTTCTTGGGAAGAATATCAGAGGTGAAACGCCCTTCTCATCACATCATATCAAGGAGCAGATGATATACACAGGAATTATCACTGGTAATGCTAATTTGATCACTTGGTGAAGATAATCTGTTAGTTCTCTCTACTGTAAAGTTACTATTTCCCTCTCCATAATTCTTTGAAAGTGAGTTACTAAGTCCACCCTACACTCAAGGGTGGAGGGAAATTATCTATACTGAACACTTGGAATTCTTTTTTCTCTCTCAATTGTTCATCTAATTATTTCTTTATATCACTATGCACTCATATGTATTTATTTTATACTTTGGATTGTAATCTAATTCTATGTTATTTTTTTGCTCAAATTGTTTCAGTTTTGGCCACTGGAAGTGCTTTCAGGTTGGTTCCCATGTCTCTCTGATATGCCCCCATCTTTTTGAATACTTCCTTACCTTCAGGCACTCTAAGATGCTACATGTTTATCTTATATTTTCTCTGTTCCAGCCCTAGAATTTATAATCATTTCTCCAAGGATCCCTGGCTGCTTAAATTAAAGGAGGACATTCAGAAACAAAAATCTAGGTGTGGGTATGCTTTAGGCTCTTTAAGTGGACAGAGTTAGGAATGTATGTGTACTAATTCATGTATGCACATATAATTTATGATGATTTCTGTATATATCTGTACATGTATGTGTATGTGTGCATGTGTGTGTACATATAATAAATTCAATATGAGATTATATTGCTGTCTTCAACTCTAATCTAGTAGCTAAGAGTTCATTCTAGCCTTCCCTATTGCTTATTGCTTATCTGTAATTTTCTGACAGAATTTTAATATTCTACATGTTAAAAAAAATCAATAAACAAAATAAAACAGGCAGATTTGGGGAAAATATTTACAAATATATGAAAAAGGTAAATATCCTTAGCAAATAAAGAGTTCTTTGCCAGGTATGGTGGCTCATGCCTGTAATCCCTGCACTTTGGGAGGCCAATGTGGGAGGGCGGCTTGAGCCCAGGAGTTCAGAACCAGCCTGGGCAAGCAAGGGAAAGCCCATCTCTATTAAAAACAAAAAACAAAAACAAACAAACAAAAAAGAATTCTTACAACTAAAACAACTAAAGAAAACTAAACAACTAATGAAAGTGACTAGATGTAAAAGAAATGGGTAAACATACTTTTAAAATATTTGACCACACTAATGACAAAATAAATGCAAATTAAACCAAAACATCCTTTTGACCTATCAAAATGTAAACATAGATACATTTATTTACCATGTGTGAATATAAATTGGTAAATCTTTATGGAGAGTAATATGAAAACTACATTAAAAGAGTTTTAAATACATTGCTAGAGTTCTGCTTCTTGTAATGGTAGACTAGATGATGTCTCCCATTATCTTGGCTCATTGTAGCCTCCACCTCCTGTGCCCAAGTGATCCTCCCGCCTCAGTCTCCTGAGTAGCTGGGACTATAGGCGCATACCACCATGCTTGGCTAATTTTTAAACTTTTTTAGAGATGAGGTCTCACTATATTTCCCAGGCTGGTCTCTAATTCCTGGGCTCAAAAGGGAAAATGAGTCAGAATTCAAGAGAATCTGATAAACTCTACTCTCCAGCACTGAGCTGGTGCCCTAAAGAGCTAGGAGTGAACTAGAAGCAATCAGCCCCTTCACAGACTTGCAACCTGGCTTTACATCTAGATGGCACTGAAAATCTAAGCCTTGAATCTTGAGTAAGAAAGTCTTAAACAGCTAGTGCCTGAAGGTTCGCAGTAGAAGAAGCAAATACAAATATTCTTTGGGCCAGGCATGGTGGTTCATGCCTGTAATCCTAGCACTTTGAGGGGCAGAGGCAGGATGATTCCTTGAGCCCAGGAGTTCAAGACCAGCCTGGGAAACACAGTGAGACTATGTCTCTACTAAAAATAAAAAAAAAAATTAAGCAGCTGTGGTAGCATGTGCCTGTCGTCCCAGCTACTCAGGAGGCTGAGGCAGGAAGATCACTTGAGCCTGGGAAGAAGAAGTTCAGTGAGCTGTGATTGAGCCACTGCATTTCAGCCTGGGCAACAGAGTGAGACCCTGTCTCAACAACAACAACAAAAATTCCTCTTTGGAGAAAGAAAGCATCATCTTAGACCAATAATTTTCAACATAATTTCTAGCACAAGATCAAAATGAATAAGGTACATGAAGGGATAAGAGATCATGACCAATTACCAGCAAAAATAACCGACAATAAAAGCAAACCCACAGGGACTTCATATACTGAGATTATCTAGCACAGATTATCAAATAATGAAGCTTACTGTGTCCTAGAACATAAAAGCTGAGCTTTTTTTTTTTTTTTGGCAAGAGAATAAAAGCAAAAAATATTACAGTCTATCTATCTATCTATCTATCTATCTATCTATCTATCTATCTATCTATCTATCTATTTTTTGAGATGGAGTTTTCCTCTTGTTGCCCAGGCTGATTGGCTCACTCCATCTCCCGGGTTCAAGCGATTCTCCTGCCTCAGCCTCCCGAGTAGCTGGAATTACAGGTGCCTGCCACCACGTCCAGCTAATTTTTTTGTATTTTTAGTAGAGACGGGGTTTCACCATGTCGGCCAGGCTAGTCTCGAACTCCTGACCTCAGGTGATCTGCCTGTCTCGGCCTCCCAAAGTGCTGGGATTACAGGTGTGAGCCACCGCACCCAGTCAAAAAATTATATACAGTAGATTTTAAAAAGGAAATAGAAACCATAAAACTGAAAAATATACTTAACATTTAAAAATTAGTGACTAGATTAACACCAGATTAAACAGTACTGAAGAGAAAGACACCAGTAAGAGAGGACAGAAGAAACAAAAGACCAAAGCATGGAGAAAAAAAACATGCAAAATACAGAAAAGAAGGTAGGAGACATAGAAAATACCACAAGGTATACCTCTACCAATATTTAATTTGGTCACAAAGGTGACGAAAGAGATAAAGGGGCAGAGGCAAGATTTGAAGAAATAATGGCTGAGAATTTTCCAAAACCATGAATAATATCAATACACTGACTGAAAAAACAAAGAACCTAAGGCAAGGTTCAAACACACATAAGCACACTCTTAAGACACATCACAAACTACAGAAAACAAAAGATGATGAAATAATTTTTAATAACCTGAGAAAAAATGACATTACCTTCAGAGAAGTTATAGCCCCTGCTAGCTGAATTCTCCGCATCAATGGATGACAGAACATAGTAGAATGATATCTAACGGAAAGAAAATGCCAATCTACAATTCCCTACCCAGTGAATATCCTTCATGACTGAAGGGGATATAAGAAATAATTCTGAAACTAAGAAAAATGGAAAGTTTGCATCCAGCAGACTGACACAAGGAAAATGAACCCAGATAAAACCTTAGAGATGCTGAAAGAGTACAGAACAAGCAAAGGATAAGTGTGTGGGTAAATCCAAGTCAATACAAATAATCTAAGAAATAGGAGATGATAGAAATACATAGGATTTATGCTTTTATACACACAAATATAATTTAAATACATGAAAAACACAGCCTAAAACTCAAGGAAGGCATTATATAAAATTAACATGTTCTACAGCACTTGCACTGTTCAGGAGGATAATAATGGTGTCAATATCAGAATTTGATGTGTTAGGAAGCATGCTGTAATTCCTGGGATACACCCTAAGATAAAAGAAAAGAGTGCTTAAACTTCAAAATTAACAGAGGGAAAATAGAATGATAAAAATATTCATTTGACTAAAATAAATCAAGAAATTATTTTTTCAAGAGAAAAAAAACATGGAATAGGTGGTGCAAATAGAGAACACATAAGACTATAGATGTAACTCAAAATATACTAAAATATAATTAAATGTAAATGGACCAAATGATCCAAGTAAAAGACAAAGATTAAGAGGCTGGAATAAAACACAACTATATGCCTTTAACAAGACACAACTAAAACTCAAGGATACAAAACGGTTGAAACTAAAAGGGAAAAAGCCCCCAGAAAATTAAACCCAAAATAAAAGGATGGAAATAACAGCAAGTAGAAATTACCAAAATAGAAAACAACACAGAATAAAAAGAAATTACAGGCCGGGCGTGGTAGCTCATGCCTGTAATCCCAGCACTTTGAGAGGCCAAGGCAGGCAGGTCACTTGAGGTCAGGAGTTTGAGACCAGTCTGGCCAACATGGTGAAACTCCGTCTCTACTAAAAATACAAAAATTAGCCTGGCATGGTGGCAGGCACCTGTAATCCCAGCTACTCAGGAGGCTGAGGTGGGAGAATCACTTGAACCTGGGAGGTGGAGGTTGCAGTGAGTCGAGATCACACCGCTCCAACCTGGGCAACAGAGTGAGACTCTGTCAAAAAAAAAAAAAAGAAAAAGAAAAGAAAAGAAAAAAAGGGAATTACAAAGCTACAGTTGTCACTGAAAAGAATAATAAAACTGGTAAATGTCTGGCAAGGCTGAGAAAGAAAAAGAGAAGGCACAAACTACCAGTATCAAGAATGAAAAGAAGACATGACTATAGAACCTGCAGCGATATTATGAACTTTATGCCAAAACTGTTTAAAATTTAGATAAAATACACTCATTCTTAGCAAAATACAGTTTACTAAAAGTGACATAGTAATGAATAAAAACCCTGAATATTCCTATAAATATTTAAGGAATTGAACCAAGATTGAAAACTCTAGCCTGGATGGATTTAGAGGTGAGTTCTACAAATCATATAAAGAGAACAATAGAGGCCGGGTGTGGTGGCTCACGCCTGTAGTTCCAGCACTTTGGGAGGCCCAGGCAGGTGGATCACCTGAGGTAAGGAGTTCGAGACCAGCTTGGTTAACATGGTGAAACCCTGTCTCTACTAAAAATACAAAAAATTAGCCAGGCGTGGTGGTGCACGCCTGTAGTTCCAGCTACTCGGGAGGCTGAGGCAGGAGAATTGCTTGAACCCAGGAGGCTGAGGTTGCAGTGAGCCGATATTGCACCACTGCACTCCAGCCTAGGTGACGAGAGCAAAACTCCATCTCAATCAATCAATAGAACAATAGTAACAACAAAAAAATCCAGAGAACACTCCCCAATTCATTTTATGAGGCTAGTGTAATCCAGGTATGAAAACCAGGAAGGCACAGTGGTTCATACCTATAACCCTGGCACTTTGAGAAGCTGGGCGGACAGTTCACTTGAGCCCAGTAGTCTGAGACCAGCCTGGGCAACATGGCAAAACCTCATCTCTACAAAATTATCCAGGCTGTGGTTCCAGCTACTTAGTAAGGGGCTGAGGTAGGAGGAATAACTGAGCCCAGGAGGTTGAGGTTGCAGTGAGCTGTGATGGTGTCACTGCCCTAGGGCCTGGGTGACAGAAAGACCCCGTCTCAAAAAAAAAAAAAAAAAAAAGTAAAAATAAATTAAAAAACAGAGACATAGAAAGCCTAAACCAAACCCAACAATATGTAAAAAGGATTATGAAGATTATAAATCATGACCAGGTTTGGTTAACCCAAGAATCAATGCAACTCATTACAGCAATAGATTGAAGGACGGTATTATACAATTATTTCAGTATAGTCATGTGTTGCTAACGATGGGGATATAGTCTGGTAAATGCATAGTTAGGGGATTTTGTTCCTGTACAACCATCATAGAGTGTACTTACACAAACCTGGACAGGATATCCTACTACACACCTAGGCTACATGGTGTAGCCTATGGTTCCTAGGCTACAAACCTACATAGCATGTGACTGTACTGAATGCTGTAGGCAACTGTAATACATATTTGGGTATCTAAACATAGAAAGGGGACAATCAAAATATAGCATAAAATATAAAAAATGGTACACTGGTATACGGCACTTACCATGAATGGATTTTGCATTCACGGGAAGTTGCGCTGTGTGAGTCAGTAAGTGGTGAATGAATGAGAAGACCCAGGACATTACTTTCCACTATTGTAGACTTTCTATACACTGTACACTTAGGCTACACTAAATTTATATAAAAGTATTTTTCTTTCTTCAATAATAAATCTTAGCTTACTATAAATTTTTTATATAATAAACTTTAAAAATTTTAAAACCTTTTTGACTCTTGTAATAACACTTAGCTTAAAACACATTGTACAGCTGTACAAAAGTATTTTCTTTCTTTATATCCTTATTCTATAAGCTTTTTCTATTTTTGAAATTTTTTATTTTATTTTTTATACTTTTTTGTTAAAAAACAAAAGCACACACATTAGCCTAGGCCTACACAGGGTCAAGATCATCAATATCACTGTCTTGCACTTCCACATCTTGTCCCACTGGAAGGTCTTCAGGGACAATAACACACATGAAGCTATCATCTCTTATAATGACAATGTCTTCTTTTGGAATGCCTCCTGAAGGACCTGCCTGAGGATGTTCTACAGTTAACTTAAAAAAAAAAAAAAGTAGCAGCATACTCTAAACTAACAATAAAAGTATAGTAAATACATAAACTAATAACATAGTTGTTTATTATCATTATCAAGTATTGTGTGCTGTATATAATTGTATGTGTTATACATTTATATGACTGCTAGCACAGGTTTGTTCACAGCAGCATCACCACAAATATGTGAGTGATGTGCTGAGCTATAATGTTATGACAGCTATGATATCACTAGTCGATAGGAATTTTTCGGCTCCATTATACTCTTACAGAGCACCCATGTATATGCGGTCTGTTGTTGACTGAAATATCATTATAGGATGCATGGCTGCATATGCAGAAAAAAAGCATTTGATAAAATTCATGATCCATTCATGCTTAGCAAACTCTAAGATCAGACATAAGCAAAGATAACTGCCATCACCATTGCCCTGAATGTTTTATCCATTGTAATAAAGGCAAGAAAATAGGTAAAAAAATTGTAAAGGGCAAACAAAATCCTCTTTATACACAGATGATATGATTATGTATGGAGAAAATCCAAATGATTCTACAGATTAATTGTTGGAATTAATTAAGCCTGATGAATAGAAAGGAACACAAATACAAAGTTAGTACAAGGAAAGGGAAAGAGAAGGGAGAGTTAGAGAAACCGACTTACCCTAAAAACAAAATATCTAAGAATAAATCTGACAACACATAAATCTAATACACATGTACACAACCTCTACAGAGGAAAATATAAAACTTTATTGTGAGAACTCAAAGAGCTAAATAAATGGGAAGACAGACACTATGCTCATGAATTGGATGATTCAACACTGTAAACATGTCAATTATTCTCAAATTGCTATCAAGATTTGATACAGTAATTCAAGACAAAAATCTCAATAGTTTTTTTGTTTTGGTGGAAATTGACAACCTCATTCTAAAATGTATATGAGAAATGCAGACAAGTACATCCCTTAAAACATGGCTGAAGAAGAACAACGTGGAAGGATCTGCTCTACAAAACAGTCAAATCTGGGAATCACCCAAATACTCATTAACATGAAAATGAATAAATAGTGCAAGTTTGTTCACTGCAATACTACATAGCAATAAAATAAAGGAACAGCTGCACAAAGCAACCAGATGAATCTCAGAGACCAAAAATAGAGTATATACTGTAGGATTCCATTCAAATAAAGATTTTAGGCTGGGTGTGGTGGCTCATGCCTGTAATCCCAGCACTTTGGGAGGCCGAGGCAGGTGGATCACTTGAGGTCAGGAGTTTGAGACCAGCCTAGCCAACATGGTGAAACCCTGTCTCTACTAAAAATACAAAAATCAGCCGGGCGTGGTGGTGCGTGCCTGTAGTCCCAGCTAGTCGGGAGGCTGAGGCACGAGAATTGCTTGAACCCAGGGGGTGGAGGTTGTAGTGAGCTGATACAGCATTGCACTCCAGCCTAGATGACACAGCAAGATACCGTCTCAAAAAAAAAAAGATTTTAGCAGACAACACTGAACTTTATTATTTGAGAATTCCTATTTTGATGCTAGGGACATAAAAGCACAGAAGTGAAGTACAGATTAGTTATTTCTGAGAGAAGAAGGGGATTATGATGAGAAAGGGGAATTCAGGGGCTGTTGAGGAACTGGCAGTTTTAAAATCTCTTGACTTGGGTTGTAGTTACATGGTTGTTCACTTCTACAATAATTCTTTAAGTTGTATATTTATGTGAATGTATTTTTCAAAATGTGATGCATTGTATTGAGAAAAAGGTTAAATCTAAGTATGATGTATGTATTTGTATATATTCATATACTCTTTTACCCAGTTATTCTACTTTCAGAAATGTATTCTGAGGAAACAAAGCAATCAAGGGGCATGAACAAGTAATTATGTACAAGATATTAATTATAACATTATTTCTAATAGGGAAAAACAATGTTAATGTTCAACTATAGGGAAATTATTAAATTAAACATGGCACATACACACATTTAGATGTCTTAATGAACTCATTAAAATATGTATCCAAAAAATATTTAATGGTATAGGAAAATGCTTCCAATAAAAGGAAATGGTCCAAAATGTTTGTGAATGACATTTATTTTTGTCACAATTTTTATAACAAAATTATGACATTATTTACTTTTTGTCAAAATTTTCTGTAATTTCTAAATTTTTACAAGTTATGTATATGGCAAAGGTTGTACAATAAGAATTTTTTTTTTTTTTTTTTTTTTTTGAGACTGAGTCTCATTCTATCAACCAGGCTGGAGTGCAGGAGTGTGATCTCGGCTCACTGCAACCTCCGCCTCCCAGGTTCAAGTGATTCTCCTGCCTCAGCCTCCCGAGTAGCTGGGATTACAGGTGCCCGCTAATTTTTATATTTTTAGTAGAGATGGGGTTTCACCATGTTGACCAGGCTGGTCTCGAACTTCTGACCTCAAGTGATCCGCCCACCCTGGCCTCCCAAAGTGCTCGGATGACAGGCGTGAGCCACCATGCCCAGCCAATATTTTTATTTTTAAATGAACAAACTATACTTCTTCTAAATAACAGAAAATTAACTGAATTTTCTTCATATTTTATATGTACCCAAATTTATTCAAAATTATTTTAGTGGCTTGAAGATTAGTTTTCATAGACGAAAAGTTATCAGAGTGACAATTTCAAATGTATTTCTAAGACAGTAGCATCTGAATACAGTCTATCTTCTAATATAACATTCAAAGCTTAAAATCTGTTCTACACTGTAACATCCCAATCCAGGATTTGTTTTATACAAATATCTGACCACCTAAAATTTTTTAACAGATGTAAAAATGATACTGTATTTACAGTTAAAATGAAAAAAAAAAAACAAACCCAAAATGCCAAACCCTGTCATTATCTTTACAGGCAATTATATTTTGTTTGCAGATCCAGGAGTTTATATCAACTCTTTTAAAACGCTTCTTCTATTTATCTCTATTTTAGTTTGTGCAGAAGAGTTAACATAGCAGGCCTAAACTACTATCTCGTGAAAGGCTTGAAAGGCCTACTAAGGTTGGCCCTTGAGAGGCGTATCCGGGAACTTGGATTTCAGGAGGGTCCTCTACATTCCTAACTGAAAAGAGTGACTCACTGTGTCTAAATTGTTTGTGCTAACAATATGATTTATGCTGAACACCTGCTTTCTTTCTGGGAGTCTGGAATTTGGTTAAGTGCCAAGTGGAAGATGCCTATGTGACCAGCCCCCAATAAAAACCCAGGGCACTGAGTCTCTAATAAGCTTCCCTGGTTGGCACCATTTCACACGTGTTGTCACAACTCATTGCTGGGAGAGGACCCTTGAAAGCTTGTGCCTGGTTTCCCCTGGACTTCAACTAATGTATCTTTTCCTTTTGCTGATTTCTCTTTATATCCTTTAGCTATAATAAACCATAGCTGTGAATATGACTATATGCTGAGTCCTCTGAGTTTTCTTAGTGAATCATCAAGCCTGGGAGTAGTCTTGGGGATCCCTGACACATAGTTTGTAAAACTAAAATCAACTAAACATTTTGATACTGTGAGTCAAAAGAAATGTTTACTTTGCTGAAAGAACAAATAGCAATTTATATCATTACACATAAAAAGAAAAAATCAAAATAGATTATTATATAAGACTAGCTATGAAAATATGTACAAATCTTCAAATAGATTAAAATGTTACAGTACAGATATTTATTGCTTGGTATGAGACAAACATATTTTCCCTTAAGCAGCAAGTTTGCTGGTAAGTAGTAATCAGTTCCACTCTATCAGTATAAATAAATTTCACAAATGCTCCTTTCCCTAGGCATAAATACTAGACCAAAAATAAAACAAAATAAAATAAAATTAAATTAAAAAAGAGCTTCAGTTTATCGCCTTTGTGAGCTACAAAAACAAACTGCTAATATTATTTTAAAAGATACAAACTATTGTTTTCATGTCAGATGTGTTTTAAATCCATATTTAATTACTGTAAAAGTCTCCCTGTGGTATATGTAATCACTCTGTAATAAGGTAATTAAAATTCCTTGGCCAGCCAATTTAGGATTTACAGCTTAACTCAAGTACTAGACACTACTAAAGACAAGCCCAAATGTGTTTCTTAGAAATAAATATTTAATTTGTGGGGATAACCCAACTCAGCCTGTCTTCAAAACTGAATCTGTATTTAAAATACATTTCAGCAAATTGCTACAGACAGGTTCAAATTTAAGTGTAATCCCAAAGTAAAGGATGTGCAAACATATGCAAATGCCTACCAAACTACTGTGTGTGTTGGGACAATGACGATATAGCCTTTACCTTGTATTCCCCTATTTTAAAGGTCAATCATCTCTTGACCTGCCCCATCAGAACTCATATCTGCAAAAGTGAATGTCTAGGGGTGGGACCTGGGTACCTGTTTGTTTAACAAGTTTTATACCGGATTTTCTAATCTAAAATTTGAAATTTACTAATCTAATCTTTTCCATATCTAAAATTCTGGTTTTGTGAGTCTCTGTACTTAAGCATGCTTTAAACTTATAAACCATTTGTGATTAAGTAGATATGAACTATTATTATTATTATTATTATTATTTTTAGAGACAGACTCTTGCTCTGTCACCCAGGCTGGAGTGCAGTGGCATTATGTTGGCTCACTGCAACCTCTGTCTTCTGGGTTCAAGCGATTCTCCTGCCTCAGTCTTCCAAGTAGCTGGGATTACAGGTGTGTGCCACCACACCTGGCTAATTTTTGTATTTTTAGTAGAGACGGGGTGGCTGGTCTCAAGCTCCTGACCTCAAGTGATCTGCCCGCCTCAGCCTCCCAAAGTGCTGGAATTACAGGTGCAAGCCACCAAGTCTGGCTTATTATTTTTGAGACAGGGTCTCACTTTATTGCCCACACTGGAATACACTGGCAAGATTCTGGTTCACTGCAGCTTCTGCCTCCCTGGCTCAAGTAATTCTCCCACCTCAGCCTCCCAAGTAGCTGGGACTACAGGTGTGTGCCACCATGCTTGGCTAATTTTTAAAATTTTTTTGTAAAGACGAGGTCTCACTATATTGCCCAGGCTGGTCTCAAATCCCTGAGCTCAAGAGATCCTCCTGCCTCGGCCTCCCAAACTGCTGGGATTATAGGCGTAAGCTACTGAGCCCAGCCATCAACTAGACATTTTCTAACATGATAAACAACATTCTTGGGCCATATAATTTCGTGACTTCAGTTTAGGAAGAAAAAAAGGAGTGTTGGTTATACATAGTCTGTGGCAAAGACAGATATGGACACCACATTAAGAAACTCACTGATAATCCAAATATATTGTTTTGTCTAGCCTTTTCTCCACCAAAATGATAAACGCAGTTTCTAAGTAGCCAACAAACAACAAAACTAACTGACCTAATTTTATTTTATTTTTTGACTTTCATTGTCTACACTGTATGGGTGTCATGTTACAAAAACTGTAAAAAGGATCCAGATAACCCATAACCTGAGCAATGAGCCCCTAAATACCAGGGGCAATTACATCTATTGCCAGAAACATGGAAGTAATTGGAGTAGCTTAGTCTACACTGAAGCTATAGAAGCAATCTCTCACCTAGCCAGTAGGTGGAACTATACACAAGTGCATTGGCTTTGCTTTTTGATCCACATGACTTTAAATCTTACAGTAATTTATATTTTTGGTTTGTTTGAAACCCAGGAGATAAGGAGGATGCAAAAAACTAGGTACGGTCAATTGTTGAGGTGAATTTACAAAACAATGATACAAAAGAACAATTTTCTATTTCTATTTTGTTTCTGGGCCTTTTGAGAAATAACTAAGTTATTTTAACTGAATTTATAATCTACGTCCAGGTCCCTAGAGCTAATAAAACAATTCTAAATTTAGAAATCTGTCAGTTAAAATTCATGTTCAATCAGGGAAAATTGAGTATCAACTGATCATGACGTGATATTATGGAATTATTGTTGATTTTGTTAGGTATAGTAATAATATGGTCATTTAAAAAATCATTATCTGTTAGAAATACAAACGAGAGGATTTATAGGTGAAATGATAGTGCTTTAGAAATCTCCAGGGGAGAAAAAGACATCAGGAAGAACAGAATAGGAAAGGAAAAACGTTTTGATAACTATTGAAGCTTGGTGACCAGTATGCTGGGGTTTATTATACTATTCTCTCTTTTCATTTGAAATTTTCCACAATTACACTGTTAAAAAATAAAAAAAAAGAAAAGAAAAGAAAAGAAAACATAAGGCCATGTTCTAGTGATTTGGGTTAACACCAGGATCAGGTCACTGGAAAATATTCAATTTAAGCAGGTCTCATCTCGATATACAGCCAACCATTAATTATTTCCATCACAACTAAGTCATACAAAATTAGTCACATAAAATCCCATACAGACTACTTCAACAATGAGGGACTAAAACTATCCTGTTAAAGCTACTGGAAATAATACTTTACAGTTATAAAGCACTTCACCATTTACAAAGGGAAGTCACATACAGTTTCTCATCTAGTTCTCATAATCTTAGGAAGATTCTGAAGGCAGGCAAACTGAGGCTCAGGGAACTTGCAAGACTTGGCCAACCTCACATAATTAGTAAAACTGACAGAGCTGGGATGCTAACCCAGGTTTTATGAAACCAAAGATCCTTTTTCTACTACATTGTCACTAAGTCCCCTTTGATACAATTAGCATACATGGTGAAATTTAGGTGAATTTTTAAAATTTGCTTTCTGTGATCATTACTTTATATAGTATATAAAACTTGCTTTTTAGGAGGCTGGGCATGGTGGCTCACACCTGTAATCCCAGAACTTTGGGAGGCTGAGGAGGGTGGATCACCTGAGGCCAGGGGTGTGAGACCAGCTTGGACAACATGATGAAACCCTGTCTCTTCAAAAAATACAAAAATTAGCCAGGCGTCGTGGCATGCGCCTGTAGACCCAGCTACATGGGAAGCTGAGGCAAAGAATCGCTTGAACTTGGGAGGTGGAGGCTGAAGTGAGCCGAGATGGCGCCACTGCACTCCAGCCTGGGCGACAGAGTGAGACGGTTAAAAACAAAAACAACAACAAAAAACAAACCCAACTTGCTTTTAGTTTTCTCAGAAAATATACATATAGACAGAAATAGATTTCTTGAATAAAGAATAAAATTAAACCACAAAAGTAATTTTAAAAGAATTATAATATCTTGGCCAGGCACAGTGGCTCACACCTGTAATCCCAGCACTTTGGGAGGCCGAGGCAAGCAGATCACCTAAGGTCAGGAGTTCGAGACCAGTCTGGCCAACATGGTGAAACCCTGTCTCTACTAAAAATACAAAAATTAGCCAGGCATGGCGATGTGTGCCTGAGGGAGGAGAATCGCGTGAAGCTGGGAGACGGAGGTTGCAGTGAGCCAAGATTGTGCCACTGCACGCTAGCCTGGACAACAGAGCAAGACTCTGTCTCAAAAAAAAAAAAAAAAAAAAAAGAATTATAATATCTTAAAATTAGAAGGGATGTTAGAAGCCAGCTCTAGTCCAAAATTAAAACCTTATCTTCAGTCCCCTTGGAAGGATCCAGCTTCAACTTGAGTGCTTCTAGTGAGAAACTGCATAGTCTGTGAGACAGCCTGTTTCATTCATGGAGTAAGTCTAATCATCAAAAAGGTCTTCTTTAGTTAGAGGTGACGTCCGCCACTTGTTGATTCTAGTTACTGCCTCTGATGCTACACTTGAATAAGCATATAGTTTTATATATGACAATCTTTCAAATAACTGTGGACATTGATTATGTTCTATCTATGGGCTTCTGCTTTGGGGACTCTTCTAGCAGAATAATAAAATGAATACATTCGTGGATAACTAAAGCCTCCCAGTCTTTTCAAAAGTTCTTCCACGCCAGTGGTCTTCAACCTGGGATTTGGGTATCTCTGGGAATACCCAAAGTCCTTCCAGGAGCCACATGAAGTAGGATATTTTTAAGGCAATCAATTTCCATATCTTCATTTTTCATAATTTTGTCTGTCTGTAAACAAGTCTGTGGTCTGCTTGTTTTTCTTTTACATCTCCACATCTACAATCACCCATCTCCACATCTCCAGTTACCCATCCAAAAGGCAAACTACTCCTCCATCCCAAAAAGCCTAACTTCAAAGAGATGGCTGGGAAATGTACAGCCCCTGAGGGAGGGAGAGACCCTTGAAAGCAAAACAAAGAGAGTTTGAGAAAAAAAGGGAGGTGCCACCTTACTCGAACTAGACAATATATTCATGGTGAGCTGTTTTAGAATTCATAATCAATACTAAGATGAGTGTCACAGGGATGTTCATTTAACACTTTAATTTTATTTGAAAAATGAAGTCAGATTTTTTTTTCCCTGACAGAAAATGAGTCTGATTTGGCTGACTGATTTGACAATAAGGACTAGCACTGTCATGTAGGTCACATAGCAGACATTTTCCATACAGTGAATGAGATAAACAGGCAATTCTACAGTTGTGTAGAAAATATACTTAAGGCTGGGCGCAGTGGCTCCCGCCTGTAATCCCAGCACTTTGGGAGGCCAAGTATGGCAGATCACGAGGTCAGGAGTTTGAGACCAGCCTGGCCAACTTGTGAAACCCCATCTCTACTAAATAATACAAAAATTAGCTGGGCATGGTGGCGCATGCCTGTAGTCCCAGCTATTCAGGAGGCTGAGGCAGGAGAATCACTTGAACCCAGGAGGTGGAGGTTGCAGTGAGCTTAGATTGCGCCAATGCACTCCAGCCTGGGTGACAGAGTGAGACTCTGTTTAAAAAAAAACAAACAAAACATATTTAAAAGAATATTCAAGATACTGAGAATTATATTCTCACAATGAAAGTTTTTATATATCAACCTAAAAAATACGTGAAGGGATACATACGTTTTTCAAAATTCTTTTTTGTTGTTGTTGTTGTTGTTTTGAGGCAGGGTCTTATTCTGTTGCCCAGACTAGAGTACAGTGGTGCAATCATGGCTCACTAAAGCCTTGACTTCCCAGGCTCAGGTGATTCTCCAACCTCAGTCTCCCAAGTAACTGGGACTACAGGTGTGTGCCACCACACCCACCTAGTTTTTGTATTTTTTGTAGAGACAGGGTTTGGCCATGTTGCCCAGGCTGGTCTTGAACTCCTGAGCTCAAGCAATCCACCTGCCTTGCTCTCCCAAGGTGCTGGGATTATAGGCATGAGCCATCACGCCTGGCCTCAAAATTCTTTTAGCAGGTTTGCCAGAAAAGATTTTGAAGGCTGTGTCTCTATGACACAATTTCCAGGCTCCTTTCCATTCTGGTTATCCTATTCTGCAGACATTCCAGTGTCCTGCTTACTATGAATGGTCCAGGGTGAATCGGGGGAGTATGGCTTTGTTCTGAATACTATATATTCCTAATTAATGTAGCCTAACCTTCCATTCAGGGCTTTTTAAGCTGTTGCAAACAACTAAAATGTTTACATCTTTTTTCACATAATCACAACTAAATTCACACTGATCTTGCACTTATTCATGTTTGAATGAAGGAGTTAACATTAACTGGTCTTAAATTTCACCTTTTTTGTTTCAGCTCCTTTGCTACAAACTTGTAAAAATATTTTTGAATTTTGATGTAGACAGTCAATGCGTTAGCTAGTCCTTTGTAGGGAGCAACTTGTGAAATGCCTCCCAGTGATCCTCGCCTCCTGATATTCAGGCCCTGGTATAATCCCATCCCCCTTGTGTATGGGCTGGATTTAGTGACTCATTTCTAACTGCAAAAGTGATGGTGTGTAATTCTGGAGATTAGGTTACGAGACTGTGACTTCTGTCTTGCTCATACTCTCACTTATCCTCTTGCTTGCTCTGATGAAGCCAGCTGCCGTGCTGTAAGCTGCTCTATAGAGAGGCCCAACGGATAAGGAACCAAGGGAGGCTTGGGCCAACAGCTCTTACGGAATTGTGGCCCTCAGTCCAGTAGCCTGTGAGGAAGGCAAGACTGCCAATAATCATGTGAGTGAGCTTGGAAGCAGATCCACATTGTGGTGGAGTGTCAAAATGACTTCAGCTCTGGCCAACAGCTTTATTATCACCTTGTGAGAGACCCAGAGCCAGAGGACCCTGCTAAGTTGGAACACACATGCCTGATGCACAGAGACTGAGATAATAAATGTATGTTGTTTTAAGCCATAATGTTTTGGGGCATTTGTTATGAAGCAATAGGTAATGAATATACCCTCTGACCTTGGTATCTTTTGAATATTTAGTATCTTCCGTTTTTTTTTTCCTAATCAAAGTCACTGATCACAACTTTTTTTTTAAAAAAAGAAAAAAATAGAGAGATTTTGGTATGTTTCCCAGGCTGGTCTCGAACTCCTGGCCTCAAGCAATCCTCCCTGCTTCAGACTCTCAAAGCACTGAGATTACAGGCATGAGTCACCACTCCTGGCCTGATTACATTTTGAACAGAGTGGGATCAAGGATAAAACCCTGCAGGATGCTGTCCTATAAAGCATTATACAATCTCCTTGGACACAATCATCCGACCAGAGCTGGATGATCCACTTGTACTATCCTTAGCTCACAATTCTCTATCTTACCAACAAAAAGTCTGTGACAAACATATCAAGTGACTTACTGAAATCAAGATACACTGTGATCTATAAAATCGTCCTTATATGCCATACGGTGATTATATCAAAAGAGGAAACTAAGTCTGTCATTACTTGTTTTTAGTTGCCAAGAGTCTTGCTACATGGATGCCTCCACTTTCATCCTACTCTTCTTCACTAAGACTTCTACTGGTCAGAAGTTTATATTTTGCGGTCCTATCCCTCTGAACTCGATTTCCTTTTGGAGTCTCTTCTCTGAAGCATGCTGAAAGCATGAGAGTAACTGAATATGCCCAGCTTTTGCTTCCTTTGCCACTGTAAACCTTATGATGACATAATCCTTTTGTCTTGTGACTTTAGGTCTTTCTGAACAGAGAAGTTCACAACTACTGTTAAACTTCAAGAGAAAAGTGTTAGCATTATCCAACACCAACATTGCTTAAAGTTTTACCCTTTAAGAATTAAAATACACACTCACAATTCGAAAACCATGTAAAGCATTCCATCTGAGCTATATGTCTCCAATAACTCTACAATGTGTGGATGTTTCAGCATATGACAGATACTGGCTTCCCGCTTTAGATCTGTAAAATAAACATACAGCATACTTCATTAGGTAGGAACAAAAGACAATTAGAGTGAATGATGAATGAATGGATGTGATCTATGGTAACATGGATACTTCTCTAACTAGAGAGATGAAATCCCCCATTTAAACTTAGCTTAACTTTTTACCCTTTAAAGTCTTTGACAATATAGCTTTTCATATTTTTTTGCAAGCTTAAATCTATATGCAGTATAGAGTGAGCTCTTAATAAAAAAGTATACATTTCTTAATATAAATACTTTCCCCAAAGCAAAATAAATACACAAATAAATACTTTCCTCAACTCTTTTAATCAAATCTCAGCCTCCAAATTTGTAACTCTTCCTTGATCTGCTAATAAACTAATAACTCAATTTACTGTTTTGATTTTTACCTCTTTTTCTTAGTTTTCCCTAAATAAAAATATGTTGTCTATTCTTTAGCCTAAAATCTAACATTTATAGACCTATCAGGGAAGTTATATGGAATAGGGAACAAAAATAGTATGGTTTAAACAGAAAAGGCACTACTCCTAGAGTCAAAGTCAGAATTTTTAAAATATCATTTAAAAATGTGCTGGGGTCAGGTGTGGTGGCTCGCACCTGTAATCCCAGCACTTTGGGAGGCCGAGACAGATAGATCACTTCAGGTCAGGAGTTTGAGACCAGCCTGGCCAACATGGCAAAATCCCATCTCTACTAAAAGTGCAAAATATTAGCCAGGCATGGTGGCAGGTGCCTGTAATCCCTGCTACTTGGGAGGCTGAGGCAGGAGAATCACTTGAACCCGGGAGGCAGACGTTGCAGTGAGCCAAGATCGTGTCACTGCACTCCAGCCTGGGCAGCAAGAGTGAAACTCTGTCTCAAAAAAAAAAAAGTGTTGGATAATTCCAAACTTTACCTACCTCACAATGTTACTTTGAAGAACAAATCCAAATAATGTATGTAAGACTACTGTGTAAGCTCTATAATACTATTTGGAAAACAAAGTTGTTAATATCATCATCATCATCATCATCATCATCATATAAAACAGTTTGGGCATGGAAATCGCTTGCCATGTCTACATGGAATAGAATAATGAAAGCCATCCAGTGCTAATAGCGCTGGGGCTTTACCTGTTTGCTGATGACTAAAATCCAATGTGACATTTTTATATTAGAAAGTAGAAGGGAGATAGGTAAGGAAGAACCAAGGCTAAGGATGTACTGCACAAAGCAAAATAGATAACATTATCTCCTTTCTGATTTATTAATTCAACTTAGTCTTGCCCACAGAGCAATGATCGTAGATGGAACCTTAGAAGACTGACTTACATAAGGGTAGAATGAGAAAAAGAAGTCAGAAAATTTGACAAAAGAGAAGCCACAAGGAAAGGAAGAATCAATAATATTAAGAAAATCAAGAGAATAGAGGAAATTAAGCTGTAAGTAGCTGGAGAAGGCTGAAAGCTGAGAAAAGACCGTAAGATTCAGCCAGAAAAGGTCATGAGAATTCTGGGCAAGATCAACTTTTGGGGAGGAGTCAGGGTTGAAGTCAGTATGCGGGAGACAATTATGCAATAATCAATTAAAATGATCACACCTCTCATTGGGCTAAGTACTTAATACAGTCACTGTCACTTGATGTCCCAACTACCCTGTGAGGTAGGTATTTTATGGATGGAGAAACTGAGACTTAGAAATGTGTTCAAGATCACACAGCTATCGTAAGGGTAGGTTTATGAACCCTGGCCTGCCCAATTCCAAAGTCAGCAGTCCTTCCATTATGCCATGCTGGGTTTGAGCACGATCATATTAGAAGAATCTGGCAGTAGCAAAGAAATAGTGGGGTCAAGAGAAGGTTTTACTTGTTTGTTTTTTTAAAGGAAGCACTCTGTGTTTGTAAGTGGTAGTGATGAAAAGCCTATAGGATCTGGAGTCAGAAAATATGGTGCTGGTCCTGCCTTTGTCCTACCATCTGCAGGCTGACTGCTAACTTCTACAGATGACTCCCTTAGAGTCAATGAAATGGGGCAGTGATAGGTGATGTAGTACCTGCAGAGTCTACCAAATCAGTTTGAAAGGGCAGTGTTAAGATTCTAATGAGAAGCTGGATGTGTGGAGCCAAGCACAGCAGGGCTGGGGGCTCAGTGTTTACTGCAAAGGAAGAGATCAGAGGCACAGGAAAGATGCCTCTATCTCCAAAAGTAGTTAGGAAGGCCCCACAGGAGGGGAGGATGTGAAGCAGCTGTGGGGTTTGTGCTGGGAAGTCATAACCATGAGGAAAGCTTTTAACAAGTGTGCTGGAGGGCCAGGCTGAGCCAGACAACATCAATCACATGCCTGCACAGATTTTTCCTCTCCAAGAGTGTTCTGCCTTCTATTTCTAGGAAAAGCTTAAAATTTTTAATACTCATTTTTATGTTTATCTGTAGTTTCCCATTTTCATTAGAACTCACCCTTTCATATCTTCTGTTTTC
>NW_012102132.1:3667952-3746003 GCF_000951045.1 Mandrillus leucophaeus
TGGCTCACTGTAGCCTCCACCTCCCAGGTTCAAGAGATTCTACTGCCTCAGCCTCCTGAGTAGCTGGGATTACAGGTGTGCATCACCATGCCTGGCTAATGTTTTGCATTTTAGTAGAGACTTTTTTTTTTTTCTTTCAGAAGCAAACCATCACAAATGAGGATTTTTTATTTGCCACTATTATAAGTCTGAACTTTAAACAGATTCTTGGACTGGTGGTTCCTATCCATCAGTTCGTTCAACGTTAGCACCTGGAGATGGGGTTTTACAGTGTTGGCCAGGCTGGTCTTGAAGTCCTGACCCCAAGTGATCCAACCGTCTCGGCCTCTCAAAGTGCTGGGATTACAGGTGTCAGCCACCGTGCCCAGTCTAAATTATATTTTTATCTCCACATTCACCATTTGCTATGTGATACATTGGTTATACTGAAAGTTTGTAAGCAGAAATGGATGCTCTTTAGACCCCTCCATTTGAGCCACACATTTTGATTTGGTAAACCAAAAGTCCTTGGTCTAGTCTCTTATCACCTACCCACTCTCAAAATAAAGGCAGAATTGCTGGGGGACCAGCCTTCAAAGCAATTTAAATGTCACTGGATCTGACATTTCAGAACTAAAATCAGAACACTGATTGGACAGTATGAAACTAACAACATAAAAATATATTTCAAATGATAAGGGCAATGATCTAGAAAAATTGTGGTCATGTTTTCCTGAATTCAAGCATAAATTAAATAGCTCAAATAGAAAGCACAATTAAAAACACAAATACATTATATATCCTTTCCAACTGTAGATTCCACGAATATCAAACTCAAAATGTTTGTTTCTAAATATGAATGTGAGTTAAAGATGTATGTATTAAGTGCTATTAAGTCTACGCTGATATAGCAAACTAAAAACACTATTTGCCTACAAATCAACTCTAGAGGCAAAGTAGGAAGGAATTTGAAAGCAGGTGACAAAAATATGATTTAAAGTTGTGATTATCTGACTGCTTACAGGTGTTAGCACAGAATGTACCTGTGAATGACATGACCCAGGGTTACCATCTCTATTTTGGAGTATTGTTTTGTTTACAGACTAGTAACTGGTACCTCTCTTTACTCTCCTTTGTACTTTCTTTTTTTTTTAATGAGTAGATTTTTTTATTTCAATAGTTTTTGTGGAACAGGTGGTGGTGCACCTGTCACCCAAGCAGTGTATTACTGTACCCAAGGTGTAGCCTTTATCCCTCACCTCCACTCCCGCCCTTCCCCCGAAGTCCATCGTGTCATTCTTATGCCTCTGCATCCCCGTAGCTCAGTTCTCACATACGAGTGAGAATATACAATGTTTGGTTTTCCATTCCTGAGTTACTTCACTTAGAATAATGGTCTCCAGCTGGGTGCAGTGGTTCACACCTGTAATCCCAGCACTTTGGGAGGCCGAGGCAGGTGGATCACCTGAGGTTAGGAGTTCGAGACCAGCCTGACCAATATGGTGAAACCCCGTCTCTACTAAAAATACAAAAATTAGCTGGGTGTAGTGACGTGCATCTGTAGTCCCAGCTACTCAGGAGGCGGAGACAGGAGAATTGCTTGAACCTGGGAGGCGAAGGTTGCAGTGAGCCGAGATCACGCCACTGCATTCCAGCCAGGGCAACAGAGCGAGACTCTGTCTCAGATTTAAAAAAAAAAAAAAAAAAAGAAGAAGAAGAATGGTCTCCAACTCCACCCAGCTTGCTGTGAATGGCATTATTTCATTCCTTTTTACGGCTAAGTTGTACTTTCTTTTTTGTAATTTCTCAGGAAATTTTAAAAATATTTTAAACTAATCTATTTCTGTGTTTAGTGTCCTTATATTTAACTATGTGCCTATATTTATTTTATCAATTTATTTCCCTTTAAAAGGGGAACTAGTAATACAGATAGCAATATTTAATTTTCTAACTCAAATTAGAAACTTAAATGAAATCAACCTGCCATATGGCATTAGAACTACTATTAATTTCCTAAAATGTTTGGGCTCTTCAACAATAGTAAAGCAAGTGTCCCACCAGAGTCTGCCTATCGCTGGTCCTCAAGTAAGGGAAAGTTAGGGAAGCTGGTTCAAGTGGTCTGTTTCAAAAATAATTTTCCTGTAAAGTACTATTTTACTACTACTTTTCTTGACTAGGAGAATTTTTCATTCTATCTTTATCTGAACTTAAAAGATCTAAATTTAAGATTTTGTTTGCTCAAGAGCATTCAGTAAGGATTTTTTTTTGGCACTAGGGTCTCATTTTGTTGCTCAGGCTGGAGTGCAGTGGCGTGATCACAGCTCACTGTAACCTCAAACTCCTGGGCTCAAGGGATGCTCCCACCTCAGCCTCCTGAGCAGCTGGGCTACAGGCACGTGCCACCATGCCCAGCTGATTTTTAAATAGTTTATAGAGGCAGAGTCTTGCTATGTTGCCCAGGTTGATCTTGAATTCCTGGCCTCAATCAATCTTTCTGCCTTGGACTTCCAAAGTGTTAGGATTACAGGTGTGAGTCACTGCACCCAGCTCAATAAAGATTTTGATCAGCATCACCCGACTGAAGTATAATGTAAGCCATGTATACAATTTTAAATTTTCCAGTAGCCACATTAAAAAAGTAAAAAGAAACAGGTAAAATCCATTTTAATAACATATTTTATCCAATTCAATGTATACAAAGTATTATTTCAATATATAATCATGCTAAAATTAATAAAATAAGTTACATTCTTTTTTTGTACTATGTCTTTGAGATCTAGCATGTATTTTTACACTTACAGCAAATCTCAATTTGGTCTGGTCACATTTTAAGTGCTCAATAACTACATGTGGCTAGTGTCTACCAAATTGGAATGGTGCCACTCTAGATAAGTTGACTTGCTTTAATTCTTATCCTCTCCTGATTGTGAGTTCTTCTGTAATTCTTACAGATATTTATAATGTCAGTCATTCCAAAAAGAATCTAAACTCAAACAGATGTGTTTTTAATAAATACTTTCACAAAAGGAAATCCTATAGCTTCTTTTAATAACCCAAATCCATCATTTAATAACTAAATCTGGAATTTCTTCACTATCGTTAATCTAACGCAACCTTTGAGACTTTAAAGTGTCCCTCTATAAGTCCTCATTTAATTGTTATTGTAATAACTCTGCATGACATACATATACATATACACATACATATATATGCACATATATCTCCCCATTTTACAGAGGTAGAAACTGAGATACAGGGCCCAATGATATAAATCACACAGCTAGTAAGTGGAGGAAGCAGGACTAATAACCAAAGTCCTTTGCTCTTTACATCACACCACAGTGCCTCCTGGGTCAGCATAGTTTTTACACATCCTAAGATCCAATCACACAATAGTGCTAATATGGTAACACTGACTTGAATGACAGGCTATCAAGACTGTTACAGAACTGGCTTATTTCAGCTGCACTGTAACTAGTGATAGTCAGAAACTAGATACTGCTCTTTTCCTAACAAATATATAAGTATTCTCGTTAATTTCCAAACAATGTCTAGATTGTGTTAGAAATTCAACAGTTAAACAAAATTCGCTAAGAGCTGACCTGGACTCAAAATCAAAATAAAGAATATTCTAATCTAATCATAGAAAGAACTAGGACAAGTATTAATGTGTTCATTTCAATAAATATTAATAACAAAATAAGTAAATGAAAGTCATTATTGATTCAACGTATTTTTCCTTAGTGTACTGAAATTAATGACCAAATGATATTTTAAGAAAGGAATCCAAGCAGAACCTTGGAAGGATTACAGTAGCAAAGTCAATTTCTGCTGCTGGGTTCTACCTTTATCTAATAACCAAGTTGAAGAATAAAGATCACAGCTGCCTTTGGCAACAACACAGGTCAGGTTGGCTTTAATGAGGCTATCTTCCTCATTGACCTTTAGGAAAGTTGACCTCAGCTAGTGAAGAGTAGAGGACTAGACAGGCTCCCATAGAAATCTGGGTCAACTGCAAACTCATAATTTCTTTGATTTTTTTTTCACATGTTTCACTACTAGCTCTATACATTTTGTTGTCTTTTTTCACACACACAAAGAGAAATTCAAGCAGCTTCTAATTTCTTTGAATTCTTGCTCACAGAAAAAAAATTCCTGTGGCCCCAAATATCATAATCAGGTGAATAAAGAAAGAAAGCAGCACATCATTAATTCAATGTTTGACTAATGTGAAAATTTTCTTAAATAGGCAAATGTGTATTAATTAGAAATCAATCTTAACTGCATTAAGCATTTACAAATTAATGGGGTTTTGGTAATACATTTCCCAAAGAGTTTTCAGTTCTGATAAGTGTAACAAATTTGCATATGACAAAAATAGAAATACGTTGCTCTAAATTTGTCTAAAAGGTGCAATTGCTGTGTTGCTTTTCATTTTGGCAAATGTAAACCAAAGAGGGGAAGATCAGGGCATTTTACTATTAGAAAAACCAGACATCTATTTCAACATGGTATTCCTTACTTTATAAAAGAAAATTAGAGAAATATCAGTTCATAACTCAATTACTTCTCAATATTAAAGTCTTAAAAATCATACATGTTAGAGCCTGAAGGAACTTTGTGGGATGACAGAATGCATACATTTGTCAAAACTCACTGAAGTGTACAATTAGATGGGTTCATTTTATTGTGCATATGTTCTTCAATAAAATTTAAAAAGCAAAGAGAAGTTACTGAAATAAAATGGGAATTCAACTAATATATCAAAGCAAAAACATGTTCTTCACATACCTGTGCTTTATATTTTCATAATTGTGTTATCTATAATTTACTTTCTATATTTATTAACTGATAGCTGAGGAGCTCAACAAGGACATGCTGACAGGATAGATTTCCTTACCACCCACTTCTCCCCCAAATCTCCTTCCAGGATGGGGCCAGCCCAGGAAATACTGACAGCAGGGCCAAAAGTTTTCCCAGAAAGCAATTTGTGGTCTGTTTCAATACGTAAAAAAGGAATGACTGAGGTAAAAATTCTGTACGGCATAGTGAAATGATTATCTGAGGTTTTTTTTTCTTTTAATAATACGGGTTTCCCCATCCAGCTACAGAATCCTTTTATCAACAAAGTCTCATAAAAATAGTATAAAACAAATTTATCATAAAAAACCCTACCAATATGTGACACTTATTTGTAAAAGGACCAAGAAAAATGAGTTAATTGTTTTGATAAATACTTTGAAATCACGGATACTGACAGCCCTGCTTGATTTTTCCCTGAATAGCTCTTCTGCCATTTCATCAAATTTGGAATGGGCAAAGCATAAGTTTCCTTAAAAACTGAGTTAGAGACCAGGCGCGGTAGCTCATGCCTGTAATTGTACTAGCAGTTTGGGAGACTGAGGCAGGTGAATCGCTTGAGCCTGGGAATTTGGGACCTGCGTGGGCAACATGGCGAAACGCTGTTTCTACAAAAAATACAAAAATTAGCTGGGTATGGTGACATGTGCCTGTATTCCCAGCTAATGAGGAGACTGGGGTGGGAGGATCACCTGAGCCCGCGAGGTGGAGGTTGCAGTGAGCTAAGATCATGCCACTGCACTCCAGACTGGGAGAGAGAGTGAGACCCTGTCTAAAAATAAACAAACAAATAAATAAAAATAAAAAATAAAATAAAACTGACTTAGAAGCAAAGGCTTCTAGTATCTGATTCACACACAGTTGAGTGTAACTGCAGCAAGGCAGGATGCTCAGAGCCAGTGAAAACAAACAGATGGAAGGAAGGCAGGGCCTTAACTCCTCTTCACTTAGGAATCATTTGTCACTTAGCATTGATGACACAATATTATGGGAAAGAAATACAGTAAATACCTTATTTAAGTCATTCTCGATAATGGTTTATTTCATATAAGTGACTTTTCTGGATAGGGTACCAACCTGTCCTGGTTTGCCTGGAACTTTCTCAGTTGTGGCACTGAGGATCTATCCAGGTTGAAAGCCCTGGGTTCTGAGAACCCGCCCTCATTCCCAGGCAAACCAAGACGACTGGTCACCCTACTTCCACAGATCTGGCATCTATCCTTTTAAGCACTAATACATTCTGCTGGCAGGCAGTTATGATATAATAGATAGGGCAATAGACTTGTAGTCAAAAGGCCTGTCTTTCCTGTCTTCATCACTTAGTAGCTGTATAACCTTAGATCATCTGTTTCCTCATTTGTAAAATAGAAAGAGTAAGATAACAACTCCTATACAGGGTTGTAGTTAGGCCTGGATGATTAATAAAGTATGTGAAAGTGCTTGCCATGGTGCACATGCACAGTAAGTTTTGTTTTCTTTTCCTTTCACCATTTTTGGTAGAAATCATTATTTCCTATATTTAACAAATGTTAATCAAACCAAGTTTGACGCCAAGAAGGCAGCAATGTGAACATCTATTAGTAAACCACACTGCTATATATAGTGTAATTCTATGCCTACTTTAACCTTGCAGTTTTTCATCTACAGTTTTTTGGGAAATCATGTATTTCATAAAAAACCTCAAGTTGACCGTAGGATTATTTGGGGAAAGAACTAGACACACTCAAAATGTTTAATAATAAGCACACTAATTAAGAAAAGTAAAACAGAACCCACGTAGCTGTATGTGTGTGGCCTACTGATTACCAAAATTGTTAATCTTCCAGACAGCCCTTGGAGTCATCTTCACACCATCTACCACTTCTCCTCTACTTCCTATATGCAGCTGCCAAAACCTGTCCATTCTATTTCTGCAACACCTGTCAAAACTATCTTTCTCTTACTGCGGTTACCCTAGTTTCAGCCCTCACCAATTCTTGACTGGATCACAGCAAAGATCTTTAAATGGGTTTCTTTGCCTCTAGTTTCTTCTCTTTAGACTCATTAAAGTGTCATCATAGTTTTACTCTAAAACAGATATTATTATATTATTCCAAAACCTTCACTGAGCTCCATTCCATACAGCAAGACATTATAATCCCTCAGCATGGCTTTGAAAGCCTTCCAAAAAATCTTTTAAGTCCAACAACTTAACTAGGGTTCACAGACCTATTTAACAGCATAACTGGAAATAGAAGCTAGCTCTCATGCTTCTTAGTCAAACAATTTAGCTTTTGCTTTTCTTTTTTTGAAGTCACACATTTATACATTCCTTTCCATTAGCTTCTTCCTTCAGCCTCCCTGACCCCAATCCTGAACCACCCGCAGCTTGTGCACCAGCCCCCTGCTCTCTGTCCCCTAACAAATGCTGTTCCCTCTGTATGATACTCCATGTGTTTGCTTCCTTCTCTGCCTGGTAAACCCCTACTCGTTCATCAAGATCCCACTTAGACGTTGCCTCAAAGTTCTCTTTAACAATCTCCCAAGCTAAGGGAGGCATACCCTGCTGCAATCTAGCAACCGCCCCCATAGATGCCTCAAGATCTTGGCATTTACCAAATTATTCCACTGCTGGTGATTTCCATGCCTGCGAATCCTGCTAGAAGGCAACATCAAGCATACAGGACCCATTTACCCAACTTGGACTCAACATCTATTACACATCTCCCGTCTCACGTCAAAGTGTATGTATCACTGAATCAGAGAATGTTAGAAACAGAAGTGAGTGTTAAGAGAGCCATCATCACATGCTCCTCTCTATCCTCAAATTTTACTCTGAAGGAAAATGAGGCCCTAGTAAGACACACCCAAAGTCACACAGATAGTTCACAGCAGAAGTGGAAGATGAACCCAGGTCTCAGATTCCCAATCTAGCAACCTTTCTGTTACCACATATGCTATGTGGAAGAGGATGCTAAAAATGCCGAAACTTCAAGGAAATCTACTCCAGGTGGTATATCATAATGATTAAAGACTTCTCAGAGAATGATCAAGAAATGCCATCTACTTGCAGATAACTGGGTACGAATGTTAAAATGGAAAACTTCAAGGTACTACTACTACTGAATGTACTTGCTTTAAACAAAAGTAATATATGCCTAACTTTTTATGTCACTGGTTGGTTTATATACTGTATTACTTAATATTATAAATTACATGTCCCCAAAAAAGTTTCATTTGGAAAGAATATGTAAGATTGTAAGTTTTAACAATTTCTTAAATCCATTTATGTATGTGGATATTGTCTTTGGTTAATTATTCAGGGGTAATTTTATTAGGTTAAATGACCACAATTCCAAAAGCAGCATGTTTATGCAAAGAGCCTATCTAATTTTCTTCCACTAGAGGGAACTAAAGATCATATCATAGCTAGTTGGGCACCCAGCATTTCACCAACATCTCTGGCTTTAAACAGTATTATTGGTCTCAATAATAAAATACAAAGATGAGATGACTATTTGCCTTTAACATATCTAACAACAGTAACCATCAGCTAACATTTACTGAGTACTAAATATGAGTCAGGCTCTATTTTAGATGTGTTGACCCACTTAACCTCACAATAATTCTAAGAGGCAGATGATGTTCATGTTATATATGAATAGACAGAGCGCAGTTAAGTAACTCACTCACAGAACTAATAAGCTGCGGCCAGGCGTGGTGGCTCGTGCCTGTAATCCCAGCACTTTGGGAGGCTGAGGCCAGATCATTTGAGGCCAGGAGTTCAAAACCACCCTGGCCAACATGGTAAAACTCTGTCTCTACTAAAAATACAAAAATTAGCTGAGTGTGGTGGCATGCGCCTGTAATCCCAGCTACTTGGGAGGCTGAGGCAGGAGAATTGCTTGAACTTGGGAGGTGGAGGGTGCAGTGAGCTGAGATCATGCCACTGCACTCCAGCCTAGGTGACAGAGCAAGACATTGTCTCAAAAATAAAAATAAAAATAACTAACAAGCTGCAAAGCAAAGAGATTGGAACCTAGGTAGTCTGGCCCCAGAACCTATGCTCTAAATAACTCTACTATACCACTTCTTAGGTCTACAACGACTCAATTCTGAATATGAACTTTATAGGTTAGCTATTTCTCTGAATTACTTCTAAAAATGGATATATAAAGTCTTGATTAAAATAAAGCTCAATCAAGCAAACTTCCGTAATAAAATCATACCTTTCAAAAAACCTTAAGGTTTCAATTTCAATTCAATTTTCAATTTCAATTCAGTTTTCAATCTTAGTCCTTTCAATTGAAGTCACTTGATAGTATTTGTATAAAACTAGTTTTCTATTAAGACAGAATCATTAAAAACACAATGACAGCCAAGCGCAGTGGCTCACGCCTGTAATCCCAGCACTTTGGGAGGCTGAGGCAGGCAGATCATTTGAGGCCAGGAGTTCAAAACCACCCTGGCCAACATGGTAAAACTCTGTCTCTACTAAAAATACAAAAATTAGCTGAGTGTGGTGGCATGCGCCTGTAATCCCAGCTACTTGGGAGGCTGAGGCAGGGGACTCACTTGAACCTGGAAGGCAGAGGTTGCAGTGAGCCGAGATCACGGCACTGCACTCCAGCCTGGGCGACAGAGCAAGACTCTGTCTCAAAAAATCCCCAAAAAACCCCACAATAACTAGGTGGGGCTTCTGGAATGGCTGTATAAAGGAGCTCAGGGATATCTCCCCCCTGGAGAGACATATATTTAGCTGGTCCAAAATCACAATCATTCAAAGTCCTTGGAGACTGATCAAAGGGCTTACAACAAATTGAGAAGCATTTATTCAATAGAATCTACAGAAATTCGATAGGAACAATAAGAGTTTGTAGCATTTGAGATAGGGACCGCACAGGGACTGCACATGTCCCTCCACAGCTCTGTTTCGCCAAAGAACTGTTTTAAGGAGTTCAGCAGCTAAGGGCACATCCGCTCCTTGAGGTGGAAAAGCTACTCAGGGTGGATTTGGCAGCTAGTAAACATTGGTAGATCCCATTTTCCATGGCTCCATGCTGTGGAAGGCCTATATAGAGCAAGCGGCAGAAGCTGATGGCAGCAGTCATTTCTTTACCCTAAATTCCAGCTAAAAACAGAGGAATCAGGTGAGGAAGCTGGTAGAGTGCAGTCCCCCCTGCCCACACAGCTCTGTGTTGTCAAGAGAGCTACAGAGGTGTGTTTGGCAGCTGACTGGCAGCTCCCATCTCCTTCAACTTTGTAGGGTGAAAGAACTATTCTGAGTACATTCAGCACCTGGTGAACACTGAGAGATATCATACTCCCTGGTTTTGGGCTGTGGAAGATTAATACTGAGCAGCAGCAGAGGCAAAAGGAGACACAGTTCATATTTCCTCCTTCCCGGCAACACAAAACCCCTGCTGCACAGGGTGGAACAGCCAATGAGGAGTAAGTTCCCCATTTTCCCCAGCTCCTGCTCTATAGTGCAGAGATTCTGCTCAGGAAAGTGTATAGCAAGTCTCAAAGACTAGAAAAACTTGTCTCTGACAAGGGACACAATTTTAATTGGATCAGACTATGGAGTAATTTATACCACAGGGCATTGTCAAAAAGAAGGGAGCAATCAGCTATTGATTGGTTAAGTTTAACACCAATAGAGGTAGCAGAGAAATGCATGGATGAGAACCACACCTGTCCTGAAGAGGGACATCAGAGGTTGCAATGAACTAGTCTAGCAAGTTGCTAAAAAAGAACAACCCTGGAGTGGAGGAACGTGTCAGTATCCACAGTTGCTATAACAAAGTGCTAAGAGACACACAAAAAGCAGAAAAGTGTGACCTTTACAAAGGAGGGGAAAGAAAAGCAGAAAATAGAAACTGCCTTTGAGGGAGCCCAGATGTTGGAATTAGCAGAAAAGATTTCAAAGCAGCTATTATAAATACTCTTAGCTGGTGACTGACAGCAGCAGGAATACTCAAGCAGACTAATTCCTGTGAGATATGGGTCTCTGATGGTCAACTTTGGCTCAAGGACTCCCAATAGGACTTACCAAAACATCCTTGAAACTGCACTTTAGTCAAATAATTTTCCTACCCAATCCTCCTCCTTTTCTTCCCTTTTTCCTCCAGCGGGGTCAGGCCTGCATAACCTGTGATGGTTGTCCCAGTCTCCTCCAGCTCCCTACCCATTCATTTTCACTCTCAATAAATTTCTTGCACATCAAATCCCTTCTTGACATCTTTTTGTAGAAGCTGAACACAAGCTTTCTGTAGAACCTGCACACAAGCTTTCAATAAGGCGAGCCAGTAAGAAGCACGCTGATATGCCTGTCAAAATGTCCCCCAGGAAGGTTTAGGAATAGGAAGCACCAGGTATCTTTGAGGGTAGGGTTGCATGGCAGAGCAGATAACAGGAGGACTGGCTGAACCTTTATAGAAGCAGTATGACCTTCGATATCTTTGACCAAACAAATTATCCTTCCCCCACTTTTTGGGGACTTTGGTCACCAGACCCCTAGCTCATGTCAAACTGAACTGCTGTACTTAAACAAGAGGATTAACTGGAAAGTTCCATGTATTAAACATGTTAAAGACCCTTAGCCTTTATCTCTCAGAACCACTGCAGTCAGACTTAGATGCCCCCATGTACCCTTTCTCCCCCTAACACACATACCCCCAGCCCAAGGCAGAAGATCAGAAGATTCCTGTCGGACTGACCTGCTTAAGAACAAAAGATCTACAGATAACGGATATCCATAAGGCTCTCAAAAAATGGCCTAGTCTTTGCCTGATCACCGATAATGAATTTACCCATATACAAAGTGTTCCCAGGCACCTATTTAACACTTCCCTCTTAATATTTTTCTGAGGAAACTGTTTCCTGTATAAGGCAAAGAAAATTTCAAAAATATACTACTTTGAGATAGATAAGAATATGAAACCTATGAAGACAAGAGCATGAAACTATATAATAGTTTAAAAGAAAAACATTCAGAAAAAAGTCCTTGAAAATAAAAAATGAGAGCTAAACCAGGAGACTCAAACAGAAGGGTTAGAAGATCAAGTTGAAGAAATCTCTCAAAGTAGAGCAAAAAGATAAAGAAAGAGGAACAGGAAAGAAAAGGTTAGAGATGAAGCCCTATCTTATAAGCCCTTATGTTATTTGAATCACAGCAACTCCTGAAAAGAAGAACAAAGAAACTGGAGAAAAGGATGTTATCTAAGAAACATTTTTAAAAATTTCTGAACTAAAGAACAATGAGTTTCCAGATTTAAAAATATTTCTAAGCACTCAGTATAATGACTTTTAAAAAGGCCCACAGTAAAGCACATCATTGTAAAATTTTAGGGTACTGTGATAAAGAGAATATATTTAAAGCTTTTGGAGGAAAAAAAGGCACTGCCCTAAGTGCTTTACATACATTATTCAATTAATCCTCTCAATAACTGTAAGGGCAGGCAAGATATTATGCCTGATTTTTAGATGAGAAAACTTAAGCACAGAAGGGTTATGTGATGTGTCCATGTCACACACAGCTGGTTAAGTATGATATGAACCCAAGTAGTATGGTTGCATCATAAAAGCTTTTATCCATATGCTATATATGTTCAAAATTGTCACCTAGAATAGTTTGTACACCCAGCCAAACTATCAAACTGTAGAGTAATATAAAGACATTTTCAGGTATCTCAAAAAAGTACCTCTTCTCAGAAAGTTACTAGAGGGCATACTTTAACAAAATGAAGAAGGAAGCCAAAAAAACCAAAAAAGCAAAAAAACAAGAAACCTAGGGAACAAAGACTCTAGCACAGATGAAAGGCAAAAGGAATTCTCATGATGAGCCCAGTAGGCCAGGACAGCAACCAACTTAGAATGAAACAGATGAAAGGCTCACAGGGAGGGGGCCCTCTGTCACCAAGAAAACCAATGAATGTGATAAATTATCCAATGGGGTTGAATGTACTGAGGAAAGTTACACAGTTTAGTGGGACAGCCTACGGATAAATTAGCAATAATACATAAAAAACAAGCAATCGGGCTGGGCACAGTGGCTCACGCTTGTAATCCCAGCACCTTGGGAGGCAGAGGTGGGCACATCATGAGGTCAGGAGTTTAAGATCAGCATGGCCAACATAGTGAAACTCCATCTCTACTAAAAATATAAAAAAAATTAGCCGGGTATGGTGGCATGCTCCTGTAATCCCAGCTACTTGGGAGGCAGAGGCAGGATAATCGCTTCAACCCAGGAGGTGAAGGCTGCAGTGAGCCGAGATCATGCCATTGCACTCCAGCCTGGGCAACAGAACGAGACTCTGTGTCAAAAACAACAACAACAAAAAACTAAGCGATCAAATAAATGAGTCAATGATTCACCCCAGATATAACAACAAATTATACAAGAAATACAATCATATTATATGAATAACCAAAATATGAATATTATAAAAGTGGGGAAGGGAAAGTAAGTAAGGACCAGGAAGTGGGGTGGGAGGGTAACAACATAAAAGAGCTACATCTTTCATTGCAGAAAGGCAATAACTGATGATATCTGAAACTATTAAATCAAGAAACAGTAATATAAATATATGTTGTTAGTTACAGAAGAAACAGCAAAAATGCTTAAAGTGGCAGAGTTGGAACGAATTAGGAGAGACACTGCTTTTTTGTTGTCGTCAGAAGTAGCATGATTTGACTTTTAAAACCATGTGCTTACATTACTTAAAAGTAAAATCCAACCATATAAAGAACCAGAATATAACTTTCTATATGGTCCATTAAAAAGCATATATTTATGATAATTAGCAAGGCGCGGTGACTCATGCCCGCAATCCTAGCACTTTGGGAGGCTGAGATGGGTGGATCATTTGAGGTCAGGAGTACGAGACCAGCCTGGCCAACATGGTGAAACCCTGTCTCTACTAAAGATACAAAAATTAGCCAGGTGTGGTGGCGGGCACCTGTGGTCCCAGCTACTCGGGAAGCTGAGGCATGATAATTACTTGAATCCAGGAGGCAGAGGTTGCAGTGAGCCAAGATCATGCCACTGCACTCCAGCCTGGGTGACGGAGGGAGACTCCATCTTAAAAACAAACAAACAAACAAACAAACAACCCTCAATTGGTCACATTCTCCCAAGAATTCCCCATGACATATTCAGCTCTGAAATTGGGGCTGGGTTCAAACATTTTCTTACATAGGTGCCACCATATGTATATTTATTTACATGCGCATACATAGAGACACACACATTAAAATAAGAGAGCAAAATAAACCTTAAAGCATGAAAGACAGAAAAGAGAGAGAGCACAACTGTGAACTAGTGTCCTTAGAAACCCCATCTTTCTCACTAAAACTACTAAGGTGACACCAGGGACATGCTTGCTTTGTAAGTAGTTCAACACAGGTCCTGGCTCTCTTCTTTTTTGGGAAGGGTTATTTTACATGCTACAAATTATAAAGCTCCTTGTTGAGGGTAACAATGCTGACGTAATTTGCTGCGGCTGCAAGAGCCTATCACCACCAACAAAAGTAAACAATTTCTATCTGTTTTATTTCTTGTTTAAACTTCATTTGTTTAGTCAATTTAGTGTTTGTTCTCTATAATACCAAAAAAAAAAAAAAAAAAACCAAAACAAAACAAAACAAAAAACCCTTTTGTTAAAATAGACACTTACGCATTATCTAATGGTGGTAATACTCATTCAGGTCTGGGATACTCTAATAAACACAAGGTTCTGTACTGCAGACTGATGGCTTTCCTACTTTAACATAAGCACTCATTTTAAGCTGTCTCAATTCATAAGGAGCTTGATGCATTGTTAATGGAGTACTAAAAAACACAATTAAAATGGCCTTTTCTTGTTTTATTTCTTGGTTAATTACAATGTTCAAACAGACCACTGGAAATAACTCCCTTTTAAAATTCTCAGTTTTGCCCATTTTTATCCTTTGTTTTAAAAAATATAGCATGGTTCTCATTAATGTCATTAGCTGCGATGCCTGCAGAGAGAAAATGCTGACTTAGTGAACATGGAATCAATTTCCTGAATTAAAAAAGGTTTTTTTGTGAGGCTAATTCAGGAATAGTATTCATTTTCTCAGAAGCCTTCACTATAGGAAATGCTTTAAGTAGTGTAGTAGGTGCTAGATTACCACATCTACATTCACGTAGTGAAATCATACGAAACTTCTTGAGCATGTTCCTTCACTGCTTTTCAGCCATTTAACCTAGATGCAACCTACAATCGTATGAGGAAGCATACAAAGACCTGAGAAGTTTCCTTCTCTAGGAAAACTAGACAAGTAACGTGTCCTAGCTTTATATTTGTGGACTTAGGGACAAGGGTTACGCTTGACTAAAGCCACACAGAGTGTGTGGAAAGAAATTAGAAAACCTAGAGAGCAACTGGGGATAAGGGAAAGAGAAAGGGAGGGGGGCATTATATGCAGAGTTCAAGAGCAACTAGGTTAACAGGTCCAGGATGGAAGAGCCAGGAGTAGCCAAACGATAACATGGATAGACTTCAGGGCCACTACTGGAGGATAGGAAAACCCAAGGTGTAATCAAGATGACTTTAAGGAGAGACACCATATTCAAAGATGCAAAGTCAGACTCAAGACCCTGAGAGATGGAGTGCCCCTAAGAGCCAACAAAGAGATAGGAAGGGCAGTATCTAGTAAGCACAGATATACCTACTCCTGTGACAAAGTACCATAGGTGAGCTGCTTTCAGTAAGGCTAGGCTAGTACTCCCAGAGCCCCAATGCCTAAGTCTTCAAAGAAAAGTTCAGCACCTTATGAGGTACGGATGTTAAAGAAGTAAGGAATACTGGAGAAGAGTACAGAGATGTGAGTGAGGTACAGAAGATGTTACAATGATAATGGTTGGAGTAATATTGGGAATAAAGAGGTGCCAAGTTTTTTAAAGGATGGTATAATTATAGTAATTCAGACTGTCTGGTATATTCTGAATTTAGAGGGACTAAAATTAATAGCAAATATTTAGAAATAGCATACATTCAGATGATGTACTTCTCTGTCTCACACTTTACAATCATATATCTAAGTATTTTAAATGTTGGGATGTGTTCCTAGAATGCTTATAAATACTACTGACATGACATTAAAGATAATAGAAACAATAGATGGCCAAAAATTTTTACTCTGTTCTCTAAAAAGAAGATGGGTAAAAATAATTATTACTGGATCAGCTACTGTATATCAGGGAGAGGAACACATTTTTAAAAGTATTTTAAAATTCTGTAAGTTTCTTGAGGGTGAAGACTATATGTTGTTCATTTCTGTTTACCCTACAATGCTATGCACTACCCTTGACAGATGACACACACAGTAGACAATAAATGTTTATCAAATGAGATTTTGAAAAATTTAAATCCAGTGGAATATCCTGGAGCTTTAAAAAGAAAAAAGGACAATCTTAATACCCTGCTATTGAGTGAACTCCAGAGTATCTACAACTTAATAAAACAAGAAGATGTAGAATAGTGTGTAGAATATGCCACCTTTTATCCAAGAAAGAGGGAAATGTGTGTGTACGTATGTGTATGTAAAAACACACACAGATACAATATTTACAATTTTAAAGCAAAGACAATGAGTATAAACTGAAAGCTAATGAAAATGATTACTTATGGAGGAGGGTGGGAACAGGGATAGAAAACATACTTTCTTGAATATGCTTTCTTTTATAGTTTGCCTTTGGAACCATGTAAATGTTTTACATGATTATAAAAAATTAAATCACAATAAAAAACCCCCCAAAATCAAAATAAAACATTCTAAGAATATAGGAAGCTGGTGGCTAAACAGAAAAGAGAATAATTATTTTAGGTAAATTTTTCTTAAAATTCTTTTGATTTTGAAACAATTTGAGACTAAGAACATCATTGACTGTTTTGCTTTTATAAACCTAGCCACCACTTTTCCAGTAATGTAATTCTGCTCCCATAGTACGTTATCATTCTCAAACAACAACAACAACAACTACAACCAAAACCCCCACTTCAATGCAGAGTTACAATAAAAATGATGGTAGTGACAAGGTTCCCAAATGCTCTTAGATTTCCAATCATATACAGATATAAGGAAGATGCCATCAGAACCTACCCATAAATGTTGCTTAAAAGATGCCTGACTTGACCTTTTGAAGTAAAGAGCAGTGAAAATGTGACCCAAGAAAGACTGCTGTACAAAACTTGAAAATGGGCCCCCAAACCATTGCATCCCAGACACTTAGTACTGAAGCTGATTCCTTCATTGTCCCAGCTGCCCACCCACTTCAAAGCAGCATACTATGCTATCTTAGTCTGTTTTCTGCTGTTATAACAGAAACCCACAGACTGGGAAATTTATAAACAACAGGTTTATTTGGTTCACTATTCTGGAGGCCAAGGAGTTCAAGAGCATGGCATGAGCATCTAGCGAGGCTCATTCCATTGCAGAAGGGCAACCAAGCACAAGACAGAGAGAGAAAATGAGCCCAAGCTCATTCTTTTATCAGGAGCCCACTCCTGCAATAACTAGCCCACTCTTGTGACAACATCAATCCATTCATGAGGGAGAATTCCTCATGACCTAATCACCTCTTTATGTATTTATGTATTTATTTATTTGAGATGGAGTTTCGCTCTTATCGCTCAGGCTAGAGTGCAGTGGCAAGATCTCAGTTCACTGCAACCTCCAACTCCTAGGTTCAAGAGATTCTCCTGCCTCAGCCTCCCAAGTAGCTGGCATTACAGGTGTCTGCTACCATGCTCAGTTAATTTTTGTATTTTTGGTAGAGATGGGGTTTCACCATGTTGTCCAGGCTGATCTCGAACTCCTGACCTCAGGTCATCCACCCGCCTTGGCCTCCCAAAGTGCCAGGATTACAGGTGTGAGCCACCGTGCCAGGCCAATCACCTCTTAAAGGATCCAGCACCCAATACTGTTACAAAGGCAATTAAATTTCAACATGAGTTTTGGTAGGGACATCCAGACCATAGCACATGGTGATGATAAGCAAGGCCTTGGCAGTTTGACAAGATTGAGTTTGAATCTAGGTTTTGCCATTTACTCGACATGTGAGCTTGAACAAGTCACTTAACTGTTTTCAAGCTTTAGTCCTTCCTTCTGTAAAATAGGCATAATATGGCACCTTTATAATAGGATTATAATGGGACCTGAGAAAACTCTTACCAAGGTGTCTCACATCACCGAAATGCTAAATAAATGTTAGCTTTGTCAGACAAAACTCTGTAATAGTCTGTCTCTATTTGAAAGTAATATCATTAGAATTAAGATTCTTTAAAATCACATTAAAACTCATGATAAGAGCTTCTAATCATGCAAATTTAATTGGAATAGGACTTTCTTTACCCACTGAACTAGAAAATTGAATAAGATGTATGAAACAAATATTATCAGGCACTGAGACAATAGGCAGTAAAAGATTTGTGATTCCTATGGAAAGGGAAATGAATGGAATGAATACCAAATTAGAGCCTGGCTTCTTCCTGGAAGCAATTTCCAGTACACAGCACAGGGAGGGGAAGCAAAGCAGTGCATGCAGTGTCACTTGAGTAGAGAAAACAGAGATTATGGTTTGGGGAGGATGAGAGAGATGGAATGTTCAGGAGAGGGTACTGAAAAGAAGGGACTGAGGTATAAAAAAAGTCCCAACAATACTTTAATAATAATTTGTCCTTGCATAACTTGAAACTCCATGAGGCTGGTCAAAAAGAGCTGGGAGATACTGGAGTTCTAACCAGACACGGTAGAGAGACCTCACTGAAATGCTAAGGATAACTCAAACCTAAGTAGTGGAACTAAATTAGGCACTAAAATAATGGCTATTCTAGAAATAGACTCATAAAGAAAGCAGCAAATTGTAAAATATAACCAAAAGAAAAACTAGTCAATACAAATAGACCTATAAATGATAGCTATGTAGGCATTAAAAGGCAGGAATTTCAAAATAGCTTACAAATATGCTCAAAGATTTAAAAGAAAGCATGGACATAATGAGAAAAGAAATACGAAAAATAAATAGGAACAAAATGGAGCTTCTAGAATTAAAAAAATACATTATCTCAAATGAAAAAGTCACTGGATGAACTAAACAGGTTAGACAAGGCATGAAAAAGTATGAAATTAAAATACAGAACTTAATGACACGTGGGACAATATTAAGGGGTCTAACATACATGTAACTGGAGCCCTTCAAAGGAGAGGAGAGACAAAGGGAGAAGAAAAATATGCTGAAGAAACAAAGTACAAAAAATTTTCAAATGTTATGTAAACTATAAGCCCACAGATATAAGAAGCTCAAAGAATCTCAAGCAAATTAAAATGCAAATAAAAAAAGGCACTAAGGCAGATTATCAACTATTACATAAAACCAGTGATAAAGACAAATTTTTTTTTGAGACAGGATCTGGCACTGTTGCCCAGTATGGAGCACAGTGGTATAATCTCAGCTCACTGCAATCTCCGCCTCCCACACTCAAGTGATCCTCCCACCTCAGCTTCCCAGGTAGCTGGGATTACAGGTGCACACCACCATGCCTGGCTTATTTTTGTATTTTTGTAGAGACAGGGTTTTGCCATGTTGCCCAGGCTGGTCTTGAGCTTAAGTAATCCACCCACCTCGTCCTCCCAAACAGCTAGGATTAAAGGCATGAGCCACTGTGCGCAGCCAAAAAACAAAATTTTTTAATTCAGAGAAAAGGTCACACTGCATAAAGGAAGAACAAAGAAAAAAGATCAGTTCATGATAATAACATTGTCAACTCATCAAAAGGACATAATAATCCTAAGTGTGTAAGTATCTAATAAGAGAACTTCAAAATACATAAAAGATAAAAGTGATAAAAGTATATGAACAGACAAATCCAAAATTATAATTGATAAAACAAGCAGGCAGAAAATCAATGAAGATATAGGAAAGTTGTACAATACTATTAATAGTATAATACTATTAACTAACTTGATCTTGGTCTCCAACTTAATAAACTAGAAGATGAGAAAATTAAAGCAAAATAAGCCCATGAAAGGAAAAGATAAAGACCAAAGTTGAAATAAAATAGGAAAAAGCAAATCAACAGAAAAAATAAATGAAACAAAAAACGGATTCTTGAAATAGATCAATGAATTGATAAACCTCTAGCCAGGCTGCTCAGAAAAAAAAAAAAAAAAAGAGAGAGACAGAGAGAGAAAAGGCATGAACTAGTAATATTAAGGACAAAGAAAGGTAACATCACTAAAGGTTTTACAGATATACTAAGAATAATAAATGTTACAAACAACTCCATGCCAATAAATTTACCCACTTAGGTAAAACAGACAAATTTCATGAAACAAACAACCAAACCTCACTTAAGACGAAATAAACGGGATATTCCTATAACTATGAAAAATACGATTTTTAGTTAAAAATCACCCCTCCAAGAAAACTTCAGGCCAAGATGAACTCTACCAAACATGAAGAAATAATACCACATCTACACAAACCTTTCCCCCAAAACTGAAAAGGAACATTTTCTAATTCACTCTATGAGCTCAGCATTACCTTGATATCAAAACCAGTTAAAGATGTTATAACAAAAGAAAACAAGAGGCCAATACGCAGTTTTTAGAATACAGGTTGGTTGATCACTACAAAACTAATCAATATAATTCACGATGTCAATAAACTAAAAAGGTCATCTCAATAAATGCAGAAAAAGCATTTGACAAAATCCAACATCCATTCCTAATGAAAATTCTCAGCAAACTTGGAATAGAAAGAAACTTCTTTGACCTGAAAAAGGTCATCCACAAAAACCTACAGCTAATATTAACACTTAATGGTAAAAGATCTAATGTTTTTTCTCTAAGATAAGGAATAAGAAAACATTTGCTGTCATGACTTTTATTCAACATTATACTGGAGGAGACGTCTAGCCAGTCAATGCAATAAGGCCAGAAAACCAAATGAGGAGTCCAGATTGGAAAGGAAGGTGTAATTAATGCTGATTGTATTCAAGATGACATAACTGACATATAATCATCCATGAAGAAAATCAGAGAGAATCTACAGAAAAGCTATTAGAACTACAGGTTGAATATCTCTTATCCAAAGTCCTTGGGACAAGAAGTGCTTTGGATTTAGGTATTCGCTACAGAGCATTCCAGTTGTGATGTCATACAGGTACTCACAAAGTTTCAGATTTTGGAGCATTCTGAATTTTTGGACTAGCGAGCTCAATGTGTTCTGAGTTTAGTAAGACTGTAGAATACAAGACTGATACACAATTGTATATCGGTTGTATTTATATATCCCAGAAGTTAAAAAAAAAGGACATTAAAACTAGAAAAATTTTACAATAGCATCAAATATATGAAATACACAGAAAAATTCTTACAAAAGGTTGAAAAAACATGCATACTAAAAACTATAAAATGCTGCTGAGAGATATATGAGAGAGACAAATAAAAGAAAGATATTGGATTATGGGTTGGAAGACTCAGTATCATTAATATGTCAGTTCTCCCCCAAATTATTCTACATATAGGCCATACTTACTTTGCACAGTACTAGTACTGTGTTAACTGAAACATGCTTATTGGAACTGTGCACGGTGAGGCCTTGGTTTCAATATGCACGTTTCATTTAACATAGTACCATGCAAGGTGAGGACTACCTGTATTCAACATAATCCCAATAAAAATCCCAGAAGGCCTCGTGTGTGTGTGTGTGTGTGTGTGTGTGTGTGTTTGCTGAAATGGACAAACTAATTCTAAAATTCATATGAAAAGGACCTAGAAAACTGCAAACAATTTTGATAAAGTAGAACAAAGTTGGGACACTGACACCTGATTTCAAGACGTATAAAACTACAGGGTTGGGTGTGGTGGCTCACACTTGTAATCCCAGCACTTTGGGAGGCTGAGGTGGGTGGATTGTTTGAGCCCAGGAGTTCAAGATCAGCCTGGGCAACATGGCGAAACCCCATCTCTACAAAACATATGTGACGGTGCACGCCTGTAGATCCAGTTACTCGGGAGGTTGAGGTGGGAAGATCGATTGAACCCGAGGGGTCAAGGTTACAGTGAGCTGAGATCACCCCACTGCACTCCAGCCTGGGCAACAGAGCGATACCCTATCTCTATTTTTTTAAAAATCCAAAGACACATAAAATTACAGTAATCAAGATAGTGTGGTATTACCCTAAAGACAGATCAATAGGTCTATGAAACAATATAGAGTTTTGAAATATACCCACACAGGTATGTACAATCAAATTTTAACAAAATTGCAAGAGGAAATTCAATGGAGAAAAGATAATCTTTTCAACAAATGATGCTGGAACAACTATATATATGGAAAAAAAGGACAAGACTAAAAAAAAAAAAAAAAGACAACTTGTATCCAGACTTCACAAAATATCTAAAAATTAACTCAAAATGGACCAAAGACCTAAATGTAAAACCTAAAACTATTAAGCTTCTATTTCAAAAAGGAGAAAAGCTTTCCAACCTTGGATTAGGCAAAGATTTCTTAGAAGGAGCACTGAAAGTACAATTCATAAAACAATACATTGACAAACTGGACTTTATTAAAACAGTGACAGAAATGACCCAGAAAATGAACAAACAATAAAGTTAATGATACCAAAACCTGGTTCAGTGTATGATCAATGAAAATAATAAACCTCTAGCTAAAAATGGTAAACTGGAGTTTGTCAATATTAAGAACTTCCGCTCTTTTGAAAGATTCCATTGGAAAGATTTTAATGATCAAGGAAAATGAGAGAAGACAAAAGTTGATCAGCAGTGAAAGGGGAGACATCACTACAGATATGTCAGACGAGAAAATTGTAAGAAATATAATAAAGATATACTAATATATCCAACAAATAAAATGAAACTGACAAATTCCTTGAAATAAATTACAAGAACTATCACAAGAAAAAACAGAAAATCTGAATAGCCCTAAATTTATTACAGAAATTACATGTATAATTTAAATTCCCACAAAGAAAATCTCAGGCCCAGGAGATAGTGACACTAGTGAATTCCACAATACACTATGAAAAAGTAATACCAATCCAATACAAACATTTTGAGAAAATAATGAGCTAATTATATGAGACCAATAAACCTGACTCTACTGATACCAAAGCCAGTAGAAACTTCAAAAAGAAAACTAGAAAGCAATAACTATCACAACCACTGATGCAAAAATCTTTTAAAATATTAGTACTTTTACCACATGGGTATATAAAAAATTTAATAAACCATGACCAAGTAGGGTTTATCCTAGGAATGCAAGGTTACTTTAGCATTCAAAATTCAATGTAAATAACAGAATAAAGGAGAACTATGTGAAAAACTCAATTCAGAAAAAAAGCATTCTAAGAAATTCAACCCTTATCCATAATAAAAATTAAACAAATTAGGACAAGAAAACAAATTCTTGAATCTAATAAAGGTATTTAAGAAAAACCTGCAGACAATACTTAATGGTAAAACACTGGTTTGCTCCCTAAGATCATTAAATTGAATGTCCTAACTAGGGCATTAAGGTAAGAAGAAGAAACAAAAGTCATACAGAATGGAAAGAAATAAAATAACACAATTTTTCAAATAGAAAATCTTAAGGACTTTTTTTTTTTTTTTTTTTTGAGACGGAGTCTCGCTCTGTCGCCCAGGCTGGAGTGCAGTGGCCGGATCTCAGCTCACTGCAAGCTCCGCCTCCCGGGTTCACGCCATTCTCCTGCCTCAGCCTCCCGAGTAGCTGGGACTACAGGCGCCCACCACCTCGCCCGGCTATTTTTTTGTATTTTTTTAGTGGAGACGGGGTTTCACCGTGTTAGCCAGGATGGTCTCGATCTCCTGACCTCGTGATCCACCCGTTTCGGCCTCCCAAAGTGCTGGGATTACAGGCTTGAGCCACCGCGCCCGGGCAGGATTTTTTAAAAGCCACTAGAATAAGTGAATTTAGCAAGGTTGCCAAATACGAGATCAATATAAGGTCACTGAATTGAATGCCCTAGCTAGGGCATTAAGGTAAGAAAAAGAAATAAAAGGCATACAGAATGGAAAGAAATCAAATAACACAATTGCTCAAATAGAAAATCTTAAGGATTTCTTTTAAGCCACTAGAGTAAGTAAATTTAGCAAGGTTGCCAAATACGAGATCAATATACAAGAATCAACTGTGTTTCTATATACTATCAATAATCATTAAATTAAAAATTTAAAAATAATACTATTTACCATAGCATCAAAAATATGAGGCCCTAACAATAAATGTAATGAAATATGAATAAAATATCTACTCTTAAAACTACAAAGATATTTTCTGGGAGAATGTAAAAAAGATCTACATAAATGGAGTAGTGTTTATGGATTGGAGGGCTCAATATGGTTAAGATTTCCATTCTCCCCAAATTAATATATAGATTAAAAGTAACGCCAGCCAGGCGTGGTGACTCAAGCCTATAATCCCACCACTTTGGGAGGCCGAGACGGGCGGATCATGAGGTCAGGAGATCAAGACCATCCTGGCTAACACGGTGAAACTCCATCTCTACTAAAAAATACAAAAAACTAGCCAGGTGAGGTGGCGGGCGCCTGTCGTCCCAGCTACTCGAGAGGCCGAGGCAGGAGAATGGCGTAAACCTGGGAGGTGCAGCTTGCAGTGAGCTGAGATCGGGCCACTGCACTCCAGCCTGGGCGACAGAGCGAGACTCCTTTTTTTTTTTAAAAAAAGGAACGTCAATCAAAATCTCATGCTTCATTGCAGAAATTGACAAATTTACTCTAAATTGTTTATGAAAATGTAAGTAACCTAGAATAGTCTAAACACAAAATCCTAATTGTAGGATTTTGGCTACTGGATTTTAAGACTTAATATAGAACAATCTAGACACTGTGAATCTGATATAAGGATAGACATACAGATCAGAATAGAAAGTGCAGAAAATAGATCAACACATTATTTTTGATAAAGGTGCTAAAATAACTCAATAGGGTTATTTCAACAAAGAGTGCTGGAGCAAATGGCTACCCATGAATCTCAACCCTTACACTTCACATGATATACAACTCTTATGCTAAAGTGGATCACAAACCTAGCCAAAACTACAATTATACAAGAAAACATAAAGAAAATTTTCACAAATTTGATGTAGGTGAAATTTTCTTAGGTCATAAAAATTATGAACCATGAAGGAAAAAAACTGTAAACTGGACTTCATCAAAATGAAAAACTTCTACTCTTTTAAAGATTCCATTAAGAATATAAAAGGGAAAGTTACAAACTGGGAGAACATATTTGCAATATGTATATTTGACCAAGGAAGTGTATCCAGAATATATAAAGAACTCCACTTAATACAAAAGACACACACCTCAATGAAAAATAGACATAGGTGTAAGATCTGAAGATATAGTTCAACAAAGATATATGAATGGCTAGTAAGTACAACATTTTTAGGCATAAGGTAAATGCAAATGAAAACCACAAGAAATATCATGACACACCGACCAGAATGGCTAAAATTAAAAAGGATGGCAATACCAAGTATTGGCAAGGATGTGGAAAAGCTGTAACTCTCACACATTACCAGTAGTAACATAAAATAGTGCAACCACTATGGAAAATAGTTTGGCAGTTTCTTAATGACCTAGTAACTGCACTCCTGCATTTATGTGAGAGAAGTGACAATATGTCCAACTCAAAAGATTTAGATTCAAACATTCAAAGCAGCTTTACTAAGCCCCAAACTGGAAACAACCTATATTTCTAAGAACAAGAAAACGGATTTAAAAACTTCGGTATATGCATGAAATGGAACATTACTAACCAATTTAAAAAGTACTAATACAACAGACATGGGGATGAATCTCAAGACCATTATTCTGAGCAAAAGGATGTCTTTCTCAATATTTGCCCTTGGAACTCAGGTGCCATGCTATGAGGAAGACTTTTCACATAGAGAAGTCACATCAAGTGTAGCCAAAGTTCCCAGTTAAAGTCTCTCAGTCAACAGCCAGTATCAGTGGCCAGATGTGAGTTAGTGAGCCTTTAGAAGATTCCTGCCCTAGCCCTCGAGTCTTCTAGCTCATGCCCCAGATTTGCCCTGTCTAAATTGCAGAGTCCCAGAAGCTGTAGTATATTAAATAGTTGCTTTATGACACTAAGTTTTGGGGTAATTTGTTATGCAGCCACAGTACCTTGTGGTGAAGCAAAATATTCTAATCAAAACTGGCTATTGTAATCTTAAATTAAAATTAGAGCGGGCACTGACTTGTTTCTTTGTGCCAGAATGGCATCTCTAATATGTTGTATTGCACCTTCTTTTTTTCTTGAAATTATCACTCCATATTAAATATCTGTTGAGCATTTACTATGTATAAAAATTCAGGCGGCCGGGTGTAATGGCTCACATCTATAATCCTAGCACTTTGGGAGGCTGAGGCGGGTAGATTGCCTGAGCTCAGGAGTTCGAGACCAGCCGGGCAACATGGTGAAACCCCATCTCTACTAAACACAAAAGATTAGCTGGGGGTGGCGGCGTGCACCTGTAGTCCCAGCTACTTGGGAGGCTGAGGCAGGAGAATCACTTGAAGCTGGGAGGCAGAGGTTGCAGTGAGCCGAGATGGCACCACTGCAGTCCAGCCTTGGCGACAGAGGGAGACTTCGTCTCCAAAAGAAAAAGAAAAAGAAAAAAAAAAAATGCAGGCTTGCTTAGAAGTTAGGTAACTTTCATAAGGTCAAAATAAATAAATGGCAGGATCATTATTTGAACCCAAGTCTCCTGAAATTAACTTCCTTTTCTTACTCACCACACTATTGTCCCTGATGTCGTGACAACTACTGTGACTGGTGAGGAGACTGACCAACTATAACATGTTTGATACACCTCTAAAATCTTCCTCCCCATCCAGCTCCATGGTCTTTTCTCTTGCTATTACTATTACTTTCATCTCTCTTGATTCCTTCGTCCATCATGTCTGCTGTGTGTAATACTTCTCACTCTAGCACAATCTTCCTTTCCTCAATTATAGGCTATTTTCCTTTCCATACAATTTTCCTTTCCTCAATTACAGGCTATTTAGTACTGCTGAGAGAAATCATATCTGCATGTTGATAAGCACTGCTACAAATTCCTTGCATTTAGCCTAAGGGAGGTGGCGGGGGGAGGGGCCTTGAGGCAGCCTAGCAATTTTTCTTATCTTTCTTAACCTCTAAGGTGCTATTACTAACTCTCTTATCTCTCTACTCTCTACTACCATGCCTACTCTCAGTAGGTGGCTCTGCCTCCCACCTGCTGAAAATCAGGCCATCAGCTGAGGGACATCCTCTGGTTCCTTCTCCTGCCTGCAGGCCTAGCTCTATCAGTACCTTGACTTTCTTTTGGTCTTGATGGAAGAGTTGCCCACCCTCCACCTGCTGCCCATCAAAGATCTCAGTCCATCAATGCACCCTTTTCTTTCCTCTTAGCGTTCTCTTTCGGCAAAAAAGGAAAAAAAATGAGACTGGAATCCTTCCCATTTTAATCTCTACCCCTGCTCCACATGCCCCTCCATCTATGACTGTTTCTCTCTCCTCTTCTCCGTCTAGCCGTTTGAAAATTATCCTATATTTATTTTTCCTGCTTCCTCACTCCCCGTTCCTTCCTCTGCCTACTACAATCTTGCTTTTGTCCCCAGTGCAACACCGAAATTGCTCTGGCCAAGCTTCACACTTGTTTCCATGTTGCCAAATTCCACAGACATTACAGTTATTCCCTCATTTGGCTTCTCTATAGCATTTGACAACACAGAAAATATTTTTGATCTCAGCGTCTATGACAGCATTCTCTGATAATAATTCTTTTACTTCTCTTTCCCCCTCCAGGTTTCCTCTGTTTCTTTCCATCCTTTCTTTAAATTTAGGTGTTCCTCAGGATCATTCCTCATGACCATTTTTCATGACCAAAAATGGTTCCTCATGACCATTTTTTTTTCATTGTGGCCTTTTAATGCACTTTCTTTAAGCAATCATAGGTGTCTCTGAAGTTTCATCTATTACTCAAATGATGAAGATTTTCAAATCTTTTCTCTTTTGCTCAGACTGTGGTCCTAAATTTTAGACTAAAATATTTAACTTATCAACATTTATATTTCAAAAGTTACTGAGATGCAAGATGTCAAAAATTCATTTATTCTCCCTGACCCTTTGATAGTATCCATTTGAATAAAATTAAGTAGCACCACTATCCAATTAGTCATATGAAGCAAAAATGTGGGCATTTCCTTCCTTAAGCCCTATACCACTAAGTTGTATTGAATGAGTCTCCTTAAAGGAGAAAAAAAAAGCAAAATGAAATAAAAACATTGTCAAGAATAATGAATGGGGTTGCTTGATACATGTCATCAAAACTATACTCACTGTCATATACACAATCTCTCCTCTCCTCATGCCACTTATCAATCTATTGTCTGTCAGCTCCAAATCCACACTTCATTGCCTGCTCTGCACTACTGGAGACTGACTGTGAATATTTTTCCAGCTGGCACAACATTAAGCTTTGTCCATAAAGGGCACTGGATGGGTACCGAAGGAGAAAGGGTTCTATTGTCCCGGTTCCAGCGTTTTTCTCATCAGGCTCCTGCAGTGTGTGCAGTTTATCTGCAGTGCACAGTGGCCAGCAGCATGCACCTTTCCATGCGCAGCTTCTCTTGGAACTCCTTTCAGGTGCCTATGCAGCAGAGTGCTGCTGGTAAGGTACTCTCCTTGTTACTGACTTCCCCCAGCAGCCCCTCAGGGAGCTTGCTGCATGTTCAGAGGTCTGTCCCTAAGGATGGCTTCCCCTGGACTCCAGAGGGCAGATTTCCAATGAGTTCCACTAGCATGGTGTCTCAGTGAACCTCACTGTGATCTGGTGAGCCATGGCCATGTTCTCTTCAACAAGGTTCAGATCTTAGTGCTGCCAGGAGGAAGGCCAAACCTTTTCCTTGAGCATTCTATCTCAGCCATTGGAATAGCAGCTGTTCCTTATGCCTGTATTTTTCACAGTTCTCTAATTCTTACTAGCCAATTACCCCAACCCCTTGGCAATAATTCCTTATGCTAAACCTTGCTTGTTCAAATTAAATTACTACTGAAAAAGACCTAGTATTTGAAATCACAACAGGGTGACTATAACAGATAATAATTTAATGGTACATTTTAAAATAACTGCAAGAGTATTATTGGATTTTTTTGCAACATAAAGGATAAATGCTTGAGGGAACAGATACCCCATTTTCCATGATGTGATGAATACACATTGCATGCCTATATCAAAACATCTCATGTACCCCATAAATATACACTCCTACTCTGTACCAACAAAAATTTTTTAAAAGTCAGAAGAAACACATTAAATTACTGTTTGGTTTCTGTCTCCTAACTGGACCCTGATTGATACACTACCCCACCTGGGAAAAAAAATAACCAAAACTGTTATTACTGGGCTTAAGAGGCCTTTGATTGGACTAGATTATCTAAAGTGATAAAATAGTCACTCTAGATACCCAGCAAATTCTTTCATTGCCCTGAATTATAAAAATTAAACTGGTCACATATAGAATCAAAGGAAAGACAAATACCAGCTTTAGAATTTTTGTTTCAGAATCAAATGTTTTAAAATGTATTATAAACCAAAAACAGCAAAGTATGTTTTATTTCATGAAATGCTCAAAGTTAATCCATCAATATCTGCCTATTGTGATGAAATCAAACTAGCTCTGCCCTCAGCTCTAAGAATTACATGACAATTTTATGATGTGTTTCAGGAGTCCTGAGCCTTCCAATAGATACTCTACCACTGGTTGGCAGATGATCTATCTTTTCAGATTATTTTATAGACATAAACCTCTTACTAAAAATGAAAAGCACTTTATAGTTCAAAAAGCAATCACTACCTGTTTCCTTATATTATTCACTCTTAAGAATGACAAAACAAAATTATAAAAACAGCCTGCCTGAAATAATTTCCCTATCTTTTGATTACAAAAACATTAAAATTCTGTTTTAACAAACAGTGCCAGACTGGATTTTAAATAGTCTGTAATTGTGGAACATGATATGTCCTTATTTTAGTCTCCTATTCGGAGTGACAAATTATTCACTGCTGTCATATGTATCCTGAATTGGGACTTAATGAGGACATTTGATCCTCTGGTAGGATTTTAGTACTGCTTTGGAATGGAGTAGCATCAACTACTACAATCTCACTCAAACATTAAGGCAACAAAGTTTAACTTTAAAATTACTTGATGTGGCAGATTAAAGATGGGCAGAAATTTTTTTGTCATCTCTCCCATCCAGAGGTGGGATCTACATCCTTTCTCCTTCCAATCAGGTGGGCTCTGTGACTTCTCTAACCACTCAAATATAGTGGAAACGAAACTGTGCCAGTTTCCCTGTTAGGCTGATGGAGTATTTTCTTCAATATATTCTTAGACATTAATCAATGGTAATCACTGTGTCCTCACATGGTAGGTGAAAGGGGTGAGTCAGCACTCTGGAGTCTCTTTTATAAGGGAAAATAGAAAATATTTCCCTGTCACCACACCACTTTGGCCCTTGGTTTAGTTTTTTGTTTCGTTTTGTTTTTGAGACAGGGTCTCACTCTGCTGCCCAGGCTGGAGTGCAGTGGCGCCATCTTGGCTCACTGCAACTCTGCCTCCTGGGTTCAAGCAATTCTCCCACCTTAGCGTCCTGAGTAGCTGGGACTACAGGTCCATACCACCATGTCTGGCTAATTTTTGTATTTTGGTAAAGACAGGGCTTCACCATGTTGGTTGGCCAGGCTAGTCTCGAACTGACCTCAAGTGATCTGCCCACCTCGACTTCCCAAAGTGCTGGGATTATGAGTGTGAGCCACCACACCCAGCCAAGATTAATTTTAAAATACCAGATTTTGTGTATGGCTAGTCTAATAATTGTCAATTTTCACTTAAGAGAAACCTTTATAAGACATAAATATCACTTTAGTGTAATTGTATCCCTTTCATTATTTTTGGCTTAATTTTAATAATTATTGACTAATGGAATCTCCTGAATAATTTCCATCATTTTCAATGTGCATTGGTGAAACTGTTATTAACTCCTCTTAACTGAAGTGTTAGCAGTTTATTAAGGCAAAAAGTGTTTTAAAAATACAATGTAACGCATTTACTTTAAGAGAAAGATCTAAAAGAGATACCATATAAAATTGAAATGGGCGAGGGAAATTCACTTGGCATCTGTTAATAATCTTGAGAAAATTTTTAAGAAAAAAGTAAACATGAAAATGCCCTCAAACTAAATCTAAGTCACAGAAACATACACTAGAGAAAAGAGGGGTTCTGACTAGTAAAATAGCCATAGTTAAATATGGTAAGCCAGAATATAAAAGGGCCCTGTCTTAGTCTGTTTGGGCTGGCTATAACAAAATACCATAGACTAGGTGGTCTATAAACAACAGTAATTTATTTCTCATGGGTCTAGAGACTGGGAAGTTCAAGATCAAGGTACCAGCAGATCTGGTATCTAATGCAGGCTGCTCTCTGGTTCATAGGTGGCATCTTCTCACTGTGTCCTCACATGGTAGAGGGGGCAAGGGATCTCTCTTAGGCATCTTTTATAAGAGCACTAATCCGATTCACGAGGGCAGAGCCCTTCCAAAGGCACCATCTTCTAATACCATCACCTCGACAATTAGTATTCAACATATAAATTTGGGGTGGGGGACATAAACATGCAGACCATAGCAGGTCCATACTACCTAAATCAGCAATCTTCAATAAGCATCTCAGACTAATGAGTAGAAAATTAATATTATCAGCCACCCTGGTGACAGAGTTTAGAAAACACAGTAACTTCCTTGAACACGTTTGGTTTTTTATTTAAAGGTTTTTTTGGACATCTGTTTTAACATTATTAAAAGAAGAAAAATGTACGTCCTGTCAGAGTCCACAAAAACTACTCTCCGGTAGATTTATTTAGGAAAAAAAGTAAGAGGAAGACAAAATAATTAAAATAAACAAATGGAAATTGTAGAGAATAGATTGAGGTAGGCAAGATAAAGATAACTCCAGAATTAATAGAGGATAAATCACAACAGAGAACAGGAAAATTACTGACCACCTACAGTGTGCTAAGCACTAAGCTGAGATGCTTCACAGATATCATCACCCTTAATCCCTGCACCAGCCCCATGAGGACAGTATCATTCTCCTCATTTGACAACTAGGAAAGCTGAGGTTTATGGAACTACAGGGCAGATTTGGAACGTCTGGCATGTCTGACTCCAACTCTTCTCATTATTTTCCTACTTTGGTGGATCTGTAAGAAAAGCTGTAAACCCTTTAACTATCATCCACTTAGTACTTACATTTTCTTTGGATTTTATAAGAACTCAACAGGACAGCATTGTTCTTAGTCTCGTGCAAGAGATGGGTATTTTCAAATGACATGAGGGAAGAGGATCATACTAAAAAGACAAAAGGTTCATTTCCAAAGCTCAGCAAAAAAAATCACTGAATGAACAAGGGTGGGGATCCAGGAGAAACTTGGTAGTATTTTCATTCATATATTAAAACTGTTAAGAAATACTACACATTATAGAGACAAATTGGTGAAGCTCCTCAGAAAGCTGGCATTGCTTACTGCCTTTACACAAAAAATGGGTAATTTGGCAATCATTCCTCAATCAGTAGCCTTAAAAATCTCCTGGCAGTTATTTCTGAAGAGTAAACAAAATAGATAAAATCTACTATACTGATGGGGAGGAAATTTAAGCTACCCAAGAGAAAGCCAAACACCACAGACAACACAAGGCCAATTCAAATAGACTAGTGGAATTTTTTCCAAAACGCTTTAGAAATGGCACTTACGTTGTAACTTTAGATACATTTTGCACCAATGCCTTTTGTCATTATTTTTAAAGTAACCAATAAGGATAACAAAGCAGATTCACCTGTACCCTGAGTCACTCTGTCTCTTTAGCATTTACTATTGAGGAAGAGCATCTTATGTCTGGATTACTAGAGTTAAAGATACCTATGTTTTCTTTCTATTTTTACATATTCCAGTACTTAGCATTTGGCACAGAACAGGTATCGCATCACCCTTTTCTCCCCAAGACTGAACGAGTGCTTTTGTGAACAAGTCAGATCCCCATTATGCAAAATATAAATATTTAAATAGCCCAGACAGATCTTTATGCCAGACCACATGAGTTGACAAAATAAAACTGCTCCACTCTTTCCCTTTGGACAATGTATACTCATCCTTCACACAAATATCATAAATATACAGCTTGATGAATTTTCAGCGAACTTAACCAGCGTCCAGATCAAGAAACAGAACATGACCAGCACCTCCGTAGCTCCCACCATGTCCCCTCCAGGTCACTACTTTCCCGCTCCAGTAACCACTACTTTGACCTCAAACTTCATACATTAGTTACACTGTTTTTGTACTTTATATAAATGGAATCATAGAGTAGGCAGTTTTTTAAGCCTGGCTTCTTTCACTTATCATTATGCTTGTGAGATTCATCTGTGTTTTTTTGTGTAACAAAGGTCCATCCATTCTCACTGCTTTGTTGTGCTCCACTGTATGAATACAGTGGTATTTATTTATGTCATTTCACTACTGTTGGACATTTGGGTTGTTTCCAATTTAGGGCTATTATGAAGAATTCTGCTAAAAGCATTCTTGTACCTGTTTTTGTTTTTGTTTTTGTTCTTTTGGTGAACATATGTTAAGACATTTCTGTTGTGTATATACCCAGGGATGCAAATGGTAGGTCACAAGATAAATATATATGTCAGCTTTGGTAGATATTCCCGAACAGTTTATCAAAGTGGTTAAACTAATTTGCATCACTATTAGCAGTAAGAGTTTTGGTGGCTCTCCATCCTCACTGCCACTTTGGAACTGTCATTTTCATTTTTTAGCCATTCTGTTAGGAATGCAGTGGTATCTGAGGTTTTAATTTGCATTTCTCTGATGACTAATGGAGTTGTGCATTGTTTACTGTTCATGTGGATACATTTTTTTCTGAAATATCTTTTTTTTTTCTTTTTTTTTTTTGAGATAGGGTCTCACTCTGCAGCCTCAGCCTCCCAGGCCCAAACAATCCTCCCACCTTACCCTCCCAAGTAGCTAGGACTACAGGCACACATCACCATGCCTGGTTAATTTTTTATTTTTTGTAGAGATTGGGTCTCACTATGTTGCCCAGGCTGGTCTTGAACTCCTGGACGCAAGTGATCCTCCTGCCTCGGCCTTCCAAAGTGTTGGAATTAAAGACATGAGCCACCGTGTCCAGCCTCTGAAATATCTTTCAAGTCTTTTGTCCATCTATGAGACTTCCTAATCTGTCTCTGGGATCTCTGCAGAATTTATTTTGAGGATACCTAAACATCTTCCTCATAGTTTGAGAAGGGTCACCATCTACTACCATAACTAATTATATGACCTCATTATATTAATAGCAAGCTGCACAACAAGCGTGTATAATAAAGTAGTTTGGATAAACTAGCATGCCAGCCAGGTAAGAAGTGATAGATAAACATGGATTAGAATAATGTGTTTTTATAGCCCAGCTTTGGAGTCCTGATCATGAAAGTGTTACTCAGCCTATTTACCTTTTACAGATGTAATCTTTGCCAAAAAGCAGAAACCTTCCTTTGTTCATCAACTGTCACGCTGTTCCCTTACTGCACCATCCCGAGACTCCTCAGTAAATTCACAAAACTTACATGGCATTCCTTCATTCACTCAGTAAGTATTACCTATATTGTGCCAGGCATAGTTCTAGATGGTCAGAGTAAAGCTGTGAAAAAACAAATCCAGAAAAACAAAACTCTCTACCTTCACTTCACACAAGCACCACTTTTGGGTTTGGGGGTGCAGGACACATAAAGTAGCTGGGCACTAGGATATAAAGGGTGAGGGTTAACAGCCTGAGATGTGGGAAAAATATAGCTTTTGGAGTCCAAAAAACAGACCAACTTGGATTCACCTGGCTCTACCACTTCCTGTACATCAATCCAAAAGTTATTTAACTTCTTTAATCTTCAATTGCAAAATGTAGATAAAGTATTTTTTTGCAAGGTTTCTCTGAAGATAAGACAACAGATATGAACAGCACCTAGCAACATGCCTGGCATTTTAAATAGTGTTTGATTAGTACATGGCAGTAATTAAAAAGGAGAATATGCTTACTGACTCAGTTATAGACACAGTCTTTACTACAAACAAGCACAAAACTGCTTCTGTTTGTAGATACTACTCTTTTTGATGTACGATCACTAAAGTCTTTTAATCATATAGTAAATTATTCATGCTATCAAAGAAGTAAACAATTGAGATATTATAAAGCAACAGTTCACCCAGGTGTGGTGGCTCATGCCTGTAATCCCAGCATGTTGGGAGGCCGAGGTGGGCTGATCACCTGAGGTCAGGAGTTCGAGACCAGCTTGGCCAACATGGTGAAACCCTGTCTCTACTAAAAATACAAAAATTAGCTGGGCATTGTGGTGCACGCCTGTAATCCCAGCTACTCGGGAGGCTGAGGCAGGAGAATTGCCTGAACCCAGGAGACGGAGGTTGCAGTGAGCTGAGATAGCACCACTGCACTCCAGCTTGGGTGACAGAGTGAGACTCCGTCTCAAAATAAATAAATAAATAAATAAATAAATAAATAAATAAATAAGCAACAGTTCATATGAAAATGTTTTTTAAAAAACACAAAACTTAAAAAAAAATAAAACACTAAGCTTTAACCCACTTGTAGGCTCATCAACTTTCTATGTAAGGCTTATACTCTCTAGATTCAATCTCATAAACCAGCCATCTAGGAACTGGGAAAGAGGAAAGTGAGACAGATGGTGGAAAGCTGGTATAATGAACAAAGAAAACAGTCTACTCTAGGAAAACTATAATTGAACAGCTTTGGACTTTCCTGAATGTGGTGATTTCTTCCACTTGGACATGTCTCTTCAGGGGTCCTTGGAAGTTATGTCTATGGAAGTGGCACAAAAGGTGACACTCCTGTGTGTCATGGGGCCAGTTCCACACCAGCCCACCAAGGATCTCACTTTCTTGCATCTGGTAGAGTAAGACAGCGCTCAATACAAATTCTATTCCTATTTTCACTTTTATAGATGTAAACACTAAGAACCCTTGTTCACAAAACAAGCAATGTTATCATATGACCTAGCAATTCTATTCCTGGGTATACACCCAAGAGAACTGAAACTGTATGTTACATGAAACCATATACAGTCAATCTTCATTATTTGCAGTACTTATATTCTATAAAGTCAACACAAACACTGAATGAGGAAACACAGAAACACTGTTCCTTCGGGAAAATACAGGTTACTGTGAATCTCTGGTTGCACCATATTTGTCCACAGATCATTACATAACCTTACTATATGTGTGTTTCAGTTTAAAGACATGTTATTTCATATATATTGTTGATTTATTAACACTGAACCCATGGCCAACAGCCCTATAACTCATGCCTGAATGACACTTGTCTAATATATGTATTTTCTCTGTAAGGCACATCACAGCCTTCTCACACTTAGGAACACTATACAGCACTCAACACTATGCTTGGGGGCCACTTTAAGAAGCAAAATCATCAGCAAAAAACACAAAAGGGTGAAAATGTGGAACTAAGTAGACATAGAAAAGGGAACTCATTTATGGTATGAGAGTCCAAACAACAAGATAGAAGAGTGTTGCCTTGTCTGACCTTAGCTGGGAATGTGCATGTTGAATGATTCAAATTTGTCATCACTTTGCACATGTCTGTGCGTGACGCCAAGAGTATGAGTTTGGGGGTTATAAATATTATCAATTAGGTGAATTTTTAAATAAAGAATCCTTGAATAACGAGGATCAACTACACATGAATATTCATATCAGGATTATACCTAACAGCTAAAAAACTGATACAACCCAAATGTACATCAACTAATGAATTGATATATATCTACACAATGGAATATTATTCAGTCATAAGAAGGAATAAAGTACTGATACCTGCTACTACATGGATGAACCTTGAAAATATGTAAGGCGAAAGAAGCCAGATGCAACACATATTGTATGTTTCCATTTATATGAAATGTCCAAAAAAGGCAAATACATAGAAATAGAAAGTAGACTGGTAATTGCCAGAGACCAGGAGGGGGGAAAATAGTGGGTGTCTATGAAAAGGTATAGGGTTTCTTTTGGGGGAGATGAAAATGTTCTGAAAATAGGTAGCAATGACAGTTGCACAACTCTTAATATACTAAAATCCACTGAGTTATACAACTTAAAGGAGTGTTTTATGGTATGCGAATTATATCTCAATAAACCTATTTGAAAAAAAACCAAGTATATAGGAATAGATGAAGTTCTGTTAAAGCAATCTCTTTTTGAGTTATATACCATGAATTATAATGACTTAATAAAAATTACGCTTTTTTTGAGAAAGGATCTTATTCTGTTGCCCAGGCTGGAGTGCAGTGGCACAATCACAGCTCACTGCAGCCTCGATTTCCCGGGCTCAGGCGATCCTCCCACCTCAGCCTCCCAGGTAGCTGAGGCTACAGGCACATGCCACCATGCCCAGCTAATTTTTTGTATTTTTTGTAGAGATGGGGTTTTACTATGTTGTGCCCAGGGTGGTCTTGAACTCCTAGGCTCAGGTGATCTGCCCACCTCTGCCTCCCCAAGTGCTGGGATTATAGGAGTGAGCCACAAAAATTACTCTTAATAATCCATCAACTTATAAATTGATAAGGTCATCCATCAATTTTGTTGAAAGCAAAGCAAGAATAGACCTAACTTGAAAAAGTATGTTATTGGTCTTTCAGAGTTATTCACTTTCTCAACAATGATGCCAATTTTCAAACTGTCCTTTCGTTTGGCGCCCTGGAAGTTTTGATACATATTACAACAGATCTTGTAACACACTACAATTAAGATCCTGGATGGGTAAGAGGAAGGACGATAGTAAAATGAGAGAAGAAAAATTTGTGAAAGGGGATGTGAGAAAGGAGAACTTCTATGTCCATTACAGACATTTTCTTAAGTATATCAACTTTACGAAGAGTATATATAGAAGTAAGAATTTGAAAAGTGGTTCCCTTAAAATTATTCGTGCTTGATATTGTATAGAAGTTTTTGTGAACAATTAGGAGCTCTTACACCCAGTCTGAAGTTGCTTGTTAATCAAACTGGTTAAGCTTCTCTCCTTCCCCCAGGCCTTCCCACTTCCTCCTACCAAGTTCTTTCTAATCTTGTTTATTCCTCCCATAAAAGAAAAATATTTTTTGCCTAACCCTTGAGATACTCATAGATCTTATGGTGAGAGTGTTCTCTCTATTAAAATAGACCCCACTCCCTATTGCAATAGTTTCTCTCTCCCTCTTGCAATAATTCTTTTGAATAAACTGTCTCCTAAGTTGGAATTTATTATATTTTCCATCTGACATGTATTATTTAATTGTGTAATACAAATTTCTTACAGAGGAAACTTAATAACAAAAGACACTTCTTAGGTTATTTCCAAAGGCTCTTCACATAGATGGGATAATGGTAACTTATTCAATACATCCAAGAACACCCCTCATCTAATTCTTCAGACTCAAATTTTAATTAGCAAGTATACTGCAAAATTCATCTTGTATCTAGTGTATAGACTGAATTTTCCAGCTACTGTAGCCCATATATCAAGGGCTATGTCAACCCACCAAATTCTCTGTCTTCATCTATTTTCTATTCCCACAGTTTCCTAAGGAATTCTCTACATCACATAATGTAAAAGCTAGCAAAATGCAGATTTGAAAGAAAATAGGTAGCTATTTGTATAGAAAAAGAGAACAACAATGATAAAAAGCACTTTTTAACTTGTGAAACACAAATTCCACATATAGTAGAGGAAAAACATTAAAAATAAATATTTTTAGTAGAGACAGGGTTTCACCATGTTGGCCAGGCTAGTCTTGAACTCCTGACCTCAGGTGATCCACCCACCTCGGCCTCTCAAAGTGCTGGGATTACAGGCATGAGCCACCATGCCTGGCCACTGCGCCCAGCCTGGAAAAACATTTTTAAAAAGCTGCTTTATTTTAGAATAAAAAATGAGCAGAGAAACTCATCTCAGTTTTTTTTTTTTCATATTGCTACATTTCCTGAATGTAACATTAAGATAATACTAAGATAAATTGAATATGTGAGCCAATGAGCTTTGAGAGCTCTATTACATAAACACGAGCCTCCTCATCAACATAGTGAAGTCATATGAGATGAGAAATTCAGGTTAAGAGACATTTGCAAATAAAATGTTGATATTGGGGATTATGGCCAACATGTTACATGTAATATCAAGCCATGTTTACACCTAGAATTATATTGAACAAGTTTGAGTCATTTTAGTTAACAAATAGCCACATACTTTCAGAAGTAGGTAATCTACACTGTTTTCTAAAAGGCAAAAAACAAGATGAAAGAAATAAGTTTTCTTTTCCCATGCAGTTGATCTCAGGCATAATCACTATAAATTGTCTCAGGTTTAGAGATTCATCAGCAGTTTTTCACTAGAATAGCAGGATCTGATTAGCAAGACAAGTATAAATTTTACATTTGTAATATTTGTATCTCATTTTAAATACAGTTATCCAGAAATGCTTGTCATAATACAGCAAAATTAATCATTAAGAAACAGACGTATTTAAAGTTGACTCTCATTAGCCTGAAAAAATTCAAAACAGACACACATACACAAAACCATTAGGAAAAACAGCCAAAGATGTGCAGTTTGCTAAAACAGTACTCATAACTTATTGTCTAAGGTCTACAGATAGAAATTGTCCTGTAGAAAAAACAGATATAAGGTCTACAGAAATACATGAAATTCTATACAAAGAAAATTTGCTTTAAAAGTAAAGAAAAACAAAAAAAAACCTAAGGGAAATCCGCTTTAGGAAAAACTAGCCAATGAGCAAAACAATAATTAAATTACTATTATAATCGGGAACTGTGAAAAGGAGGTGTTTCGTTGAAAATTATTACAGCAGCTAGAAGCTGTTCTCTAGAAGTTTTGCTCAAACTATTCCATGAAATACAAAACCCTTCTCTCCACAGAACCACAATTAACGTTTAAGGATTTCATCATCCTTAAGAATCTATAACAATACCAATGCTCAAAATGATTATCTGACAACTCAAAAATAAAATATTGCACATTTATATTATGTGACATATTCATTATATCACATAATGAACATAATTCCTTAATGTTTCAAAGAATTAGTATTTTCATTTTAAATATTAAATTTACAAACTATAATTTGATATATTAAATATGAGACTGGAATTAAAAAATACATGATCAAACTGTTCTGGAAGCATATTCTATAGTATTTTGCATGACAAAATTAAAAGTATAAGCCTTAATATCTTGAAATTTGCTGGATTACTTCTAACAATATCAACTGCAAGCCATAGTCAAGCAAATGATGACACTAAGAAAATGCAACTGTGAATAAAAGGTTTTGGCAAATGATTTCTGCATGCAAAGGAAGGTATATAGATTTATTAACTAAACCAGTAACTATTCCACAAAATGAATATAAATTCCCCATGTAAATGAAATCTATTAAATATTCATGTTTCTTGAGGAAAACAAGTGATAGTTTTTGATGATGCTATCAGTTACATCAGTCAGGGTTTGCCTGTGCAGAACAATTTGGATTGTTTGGAAATCAAAACCTTTAGTTAAAATGTTTTTACCTATACTCCCAAATATTTGTGGGCTAATTATCTCTTTCATGGAAGAGCAAACAGTTTATAAGGGAAACTTTACAATTTTTTAAAATTTTAAAATAATTGTACATTAACAGAAAGTTGCAAAAGTAGTACAGAGATTTTGTGTACCTTTAACGCATTTTCCCCCATAGTAGCATACAACAGTAGTACAATATCAAAACCAGGAAACTGACTATTGATACAACCAACAGACTTTATTTTGATTTCAATAGTTTTACACGCACTCATGTGTCTATGTGCAGAGCTATTCAATTTTATCACTGTGTGTAAATTCAAGTAGTCACCACCAAAATAGAGATATAGAACTGCTACATAATGATCTCCCACAAAAACCCCATGTGCTAACCCTTTCTAGTCACACCCACTCACCCATCTCACAATCCTTACCTAAACTTTGCAGAGTCCCACACCTGACAATCACTAATCTGTTCTCCAGTTCTATAATTTTATCACTTTGAAACTTATATAAAGGAAATCATACAGTACACGACAGTTAAGAGATAAGTTTTTTTTAACGAAGTAGAATTTCTTGAGATCTATCCAAGTAGTTGCATGCATCAGATTTTTCATTTTTATTGCTCAGTAGGATTCCATGGTATAGATGTACCACAATTCATTTAACCATTAACCCATTGCAGGATATTTTGGTACTTTCCAAATTTTAGCTATGATGAGTATAGCTGCTATAAAAACTTGATTACAGGTCTTACTGTGAACATAAGTTTTCATTTCCTTAGGAATGTACTTATGTACATTTCCCAGGAGTATAACTGCTGGGTTGTATGGCAAATGTATGTTTTAGAATTTTAAAGAAGCTGCCTAACTCTTTTCTGGAGTGACTGTACCACTTTATATTCACACCAGATACATGAAAGATCCAGTTCTCTGCATCCTTGCCAGAATATGGTATTGTCATTATTGTTATTTATTTGTTTTAAGAGACAGAGTCTCCCCACGTTGCACAGACTGGTCTTGAACTCCTGGGCTCAAGCAATCCTCCCACCTCAGCCTGTGAAAGTGCTGGAATTACAGGTGTGAACCACTGCCCCTGGCCTCACCTTTTTATTGTAGTTGTTCTATTAAGTGTGGAGCAATATCTTATTGTGGCTTTAATTTGCATTTCTCTAATGGATAATGATGTTGAACATATTTTCATGTAATTGTTTAGAACCTGTATAACCCTTTTTGGGAAAAATGTTCATGTCTTTTAACCATTATCCAATTGGACTATTTGTTTTATTTTTTACTGTTGAGGTTTTTTTTTCTTTCTTTTTTCATCTACGAATTGTGCATTTAGTGTCATGTCTAAGAATTCTTCATCTCCCTCCATGTCGTAATGATATTAGGGTACATTTTCTTTCAAAAGTTATGTATTTCGGCCAGGCGTGGTGGCTCATGCCAGTAATCCCAGCACTTTGGCAGGCCAAGGCAGGTGGATCACCTGAGGTCAGGAATTTGAGACCAGCCTGGCCAACATGGTGAAACCCCGTCTGTACTAAAAATACCAATAATTAGCCAGGCATAGTGGTATGTGCATGTAGCCCCAGCTAGCTAGCTACTCAGGAGGCTGAGGCACAAGAATCACTTGAACCCGGGAGGGGGAGGTTGCAGTGAGCCAAGATCGCGCCACTGAACTCCAGCCTGGGCGACAGAGTGAGACTCTGCCTTTAAAAAAAAAAAAAAAAGCTATGTAGCTTTAGGTTTTATATTTAAATCTATGATCTATTTTGAGTTAATTTTTTATAGGGCATGAGGTTTAAATTGAGGTTCATTTTTGGCCTATGGATGTCCAATTGCTCCCCACCATTTGTAGAAAAAAATTACCCTTTCTTCATTGAATTGGGTTTGAATCTTTCTCAAAAACTATTTGGCTGTACTTGTGAGGGGGTACTTACGGGTAATCTAATCTGTTCCATCAAGCTACGTGTCTATCTCTCTGCCAGTACTACCCTATATTAATTCCTATAGCTATATAAATCTATATAGTGGGTAGAATGATTCCTCCCACTATATAGTGGGTAGAATGATTCCTCCCGCTTTATCATAGTTTTTCAAAATTGTTTTAGCTATTCTTACTCTTTTTCCTTTCCAGAAATATTTTAGGATAAGCCTTCTATATCCATAAAAAAATCTTCCTAGGATTTTAATTGAAATTGGGTCAAATCTAGAGATAAATTTGGGGAGAAATTATATATTTACTATGTTGAGTCTTCCAATCCCTGAACAGAGTACATCTCTTCATTTATTTAGATCTTTAATTTCTTTCACCAGAGTTCCGTAGTTTTCGCCATACAAGGTTTGTGTATGTTTTGTGGGATTTATACCTAAGCACTTCATTTTATTTTAAGCAACTGCAAATGGTATTATGCTTTTAACTATGGTTTCCAGGTGTTCTTTGTGAGTATAGAGAAATAGCTGATTTTTGGTATGTTTATCTCATATCCTTGACAAACTCGCTCACTAGTTCTAGGAGTTTCTCTTTTTATTTGTAGATTCCTTTTCATTTTTCTATGTAGACCGTCACGTCATCAGCAAACAGGGACAGTTTCATTTCTTCCGTTCCAATCTACATGCTTATATTTACCTTTCTTCCCTTACTGTGGTAGCTTCCAGAAATATGTTGAAGAAGAATGGTGAAAAGTGATCAACTTTGCCTTATTCCTGGTCTAAGGGGAAAAGTATTATGAAAAAACTTATTGGAAAAATGTAAGGTCTATGTCTAAATTCATTTTTATTCATGTGGATGTCCAGTTGTTCTGGCACCACTTGTTGAGACGACTATCTTTTTTCCATTGGTTTGCCTTTGCTACTTTGTCAAAGATCTATTGACAATATTTGTGTGGATCTACTTCTAGGGTCTCTATTCTATTCTATGGATCTATTTGCTTATTCCTTCACCAATACCACACTGTCATGATTACTGTAGCCTTAAAGTATTGAAGTCAAGTACTGAAGTCAGGTAGTGTCAGTTCTCCAACTTCGTTCTTATTCTTCAATAATATGGTGTCTATTCTGAATCTTTTGCCTTTCCATATAAAATTTAGATCAGTTTGTCAATATCCACAAAGTCACTTCTTGAAATTATGCTTGGAATTGCACTGAATCTACAGATCAAGTTGGTAAGAATTGATTCTTAACAACATTGAGTCTTGTTATCCACGAACATGGAATATATATTTATTTAGATCTTTTTTGATTTCTTTCATCAAAGTTTAGAAATTTCCTTTGTATGTATCTTGTATATATTTTGTTATGTTTATACATAAACAGTTCAATATTTTGGTGTTAATATAATGTGTTATATTTTAAATTTCAAATTCCACTTGCACATTGCTGGCATGTAAGAAAGCGATAGACTTTTTATATGTTAACCTTGTAACCTGCAACCTGCTATAATCCCTTATTTGTTCCAGGAGTTTGTTGTTGTTGATTCTCTGGGATTTTTGGGACTTTCTACATAGACAATCATGTCATCTCAGAACAAAGATAGTTTTACTTCTTTTCCCCCAATCCGTATAGCTTTTATTTCCTTATGTCTTATTGCATTAGCAAGGGTTTCTGGTAGGATGTTGAACAGGAGTAGAGAACAGGAACATTCTGGTCTTGTTCCCAATTTTAGGGGAAAAACATCTAGTTTCTCACCATTAAGTAAGATGTTAGCTGTAGGGTTTTTTTGTAGACGTTCGTTATCAAGTTGAGGGTGCTGGATTTTGTCAACTGCCTTTTCTCCATCTACTAATATGACCAAGTAATTTTTCTTCTTTAGCTTGTTGACGTGATGGATAACATTAATTGATTTTCAAATGTTGAACCAGTTTTGCATACCTTTAATTCCTTTTTAAGGCTGAACAATAAATATTCTATTGTATGTAATATTCATTTTGCTTACCCATTCATCAGTTGATGAACGTTTGGTTTGTTTCCACATTTGCCTGCTACAAATAATGCTGCAATGACTATTCACGTACCAGTTTTTGTGTCTACCTATGTTTTCAATGCTTTTGGGTATATACCTAGGAGGAGAATTGCTAGGTCATAGGGTGCTCTAAGTTCAACTTTTGAGGAACTGCCACACTTTTCAAGAGCGGTTACATCATTTTATATTCCCAATAGCAATGTACGATGGTTCCAAATTCTCCAAATCCTTGCCAACACATGTTACTGTTTGTTTTTGTTTTTTTTGTTTTGTTTTGTTGTACTACAGCCATTTTAGTGGGTGTGAAGTGGTATCTCATTATGGTTTGGATTTCTATTTTCCTAAAAGCCAATGACACTGAATGTCTTTTCATGTGTTTACTGACCATTTGTAAATATTATTTGAAGAAATGGCTATTCAAATCCATTATCATTTTAATCAGGTTATCTGTTTTTATTTATTGTTGACTTTTAAAGAGTTCTCTGTATACCTGAGATACTAGATTATCAAATATATGATTTGCAAATAGTTCCCCCAATGCTGTGTATTATCTTTTTCTTTCTTTTTTTGGGGGGGAGGGTGGGGGCGACAGTCTCACTCTGTCACCCAGGCTGGACTGCGGTGGCATGATCTTGGCTCACTGCAACCTCTGCCTCTTGAGTTCAGGTAATTCTCATGCCTCAGCCTCCTGAGTAGCTGGGAAGCTGGGATTACAGGCATGCATCACCATCCCTGGCTAATTTTTGTATTTTTAGTAGAAACAGGGTTTTGCCATGTTGGCCAAGCTGGTCTCGAACTCTTGACCTCAAGTGATCTGCATGCCTCGGCCTTCCAAAGTGCTGAGATTATGGGCATGAGCCACCGCACCTAGCCTCTTTTTACTTTCTTGATAGTGTCTATTGAAGCATAAAAATTTTAAATTATGATGAATCCCATTATCTATTTTTTTTCTTCAGTTGCTTGTGCTTTAGGTGTAATAATGAAGAAACCATTACTTAATCCAAGGTCATAAAGATTTATGTCTATGTTTTCTCTAAAAATTTCATGGTGTTAACTCATACATTTAAATCTTTGATCTACTTTGCGTTAATTTTTGTATATGGTGAGGGGTAGAGGTCCATCTTCAATCTTTTGCATGTCAGCATCCAGTTGTCCCAATACCACTGTTTTGAATAAACTAGTCTTTCTCCATTGAACAATCTTGGCACCACAGTTGAAAATTATTTGACTGTGAATATGTGGATTTACTACTGGATTGTTAATTCAATTTCATCAACCTATATGTCTATCCTTATGCCAGGATTACACTATGTGTATTGATGTAGCTTATAAAAAATTCTGGGCTGGGAGCAGTGGCTCATGCCCATAATCTCAGCACCCTGGGAGGTCAACGCAGGTGGATCATCTGAGGTCAGGAGTTTAAGACCAGCCTGGCCAACATGGCGAAACCCTGTCTCTACTAACAATAAAAAAAAATAGCCGGGTGTGGTGGCACACACCTGTAATCCCAGCTACTCGGGAGGCTGAGGCATGAGAATTGCTTGAACTCAGGAGGCGAAGGTTGCAGTGAACCGAGATTGCACTCTAGCCTGGATGACAAGAGTGACACTCCACCTCCAGAAAAAAAAAAATTCTGAAATTGAAAAATGTGACTTTGTCCGTTGTTTTTCAGGATTGTTAAGGCTATTCAGGGTACCTTGTTTTGCCATGGAAATTTTTAGATCAGTTTGCCAATTTTTACAAAAAGCGCCAGTAGGGATTTTGAATCCATAGATCAATTTGGGAAATATTTTCACTTTACCATTAAGTCTTCTAGTAGACAAATATGAGAGATCTTACCATTTACTTAGGACTTCCTTAATTTTTCTCAACAATATTTATAGTTTTCCATTTATAAGCCTTGCACTTCCTTGGTTAAGTATCTTCCTAAGGATTTTATTCTCTTTGATGCTACGGTAAATGGAATTGCTTTCTTAACTTCATTTTTAGATTTTTCACTGCTTGTGTATAGAAATACAATTGGTTTTTGTATATTGATCTTGTATCCTGCAACCTTGCTAAGCTCACTTATTACATCTAAGTCTTTTTGTGAATTTCTTTGGATTTTCATATATATATGATAATGTTATATGCAAATAGAGGGCATTTTAAGTCTTCCTTTTCAATCTGGATGCTTTTTATTTCTATTTCTTGCATAACTGCCCTGGCTAAAATTTCTAGTACAATGTTGAATAAACATATTGAGAACAGATATTCTTATCTTATTCCTGATCTTCAGAAGAAAGAATTATCTTACAACATTAAATATAAAGTTAGACTTTGGTTTTTCTTAGATGCCTTTTAAAAGGTTAAAGAAGTTTCCTTCTATTTGTAGGTTGTTGAGTGTTTTTATCATGAAAGGGGGTTGAATTTTGTAAATGCTTTTTGTCTGTTGAGATGATCATGTGGACTGTTCATTTTTCTATTAATAAGGTATACTACAATGATTTTAAATGTTTAAACAAGCTTGAATTTCTGTTATAATTCTACTTACTCGTGGTACTTAAAAAATCCTTATTCAACTTATCATACAATTTGTCCACAAAGTATACAATTTAATGGATTTTAGTATATTCACAGTCATGCAACCATTACTGTGTTCAAATTTTGAACATTTAATCACTTCAAAAAGAAATCCCATACCCATTACCAGACACTCCCTATCTCATCTCTCTCCATACCCTGGGCAACCACTAATTTACTTCCTTCTGTTCTGACACATTTGCCTATTCTGGAAATTTCACATGAATAGAACATATGTAATCTCATGTGACTTGCTTCTTTCACTTAGCACAATGTATTCAAGATACATTCATGTTGTAGCTTATATCAGTATGTCATTCCTTTTTATGGTTGAAAAAATCATTCCATTGTATGGATATACCATATTTAGTCTATACATTCATCAGTTGGTAGACATTTGGGTTCTATCTTTCTGCTATTATGAATAATGCTGCTATGAACATTCATATACAAGATTTATCTGGATATATGTTTCATTTCTCTTAGGCATACGCCTAGCAGTGAAATGGCTGGGTCATATAACCTTAGATTTAACTTTCTGAAGAACTATAGAACATTTTTTAAATTGCTAAACTCAGTTTGATAGTATTTTCTTGAGAATGTGTGTGTTTATATTCATAAGGGATATTGGTCCTTTCCTGCAGTGTCTTTGTCTGGTTTTGGTATCAGGGTATTGCAGGCCTTACAGAAAAAGTTGAGAAGTGTTCCCTCTCTTATTTTTCAGAAATATGTGTGAAGGAATGATATGAACTCTATAAACATGTAGTAGAATTCACCATTAAGCTATCTGGGCCTGAGCTTTCCTTTATGGGAAAATTTTGAGTACATATCAGTCTATTCTTATCACAGGTTTACTCAGATCTTCTATTTCTTCTTGAGTCAGTTTTACTCAAGAAGTATACTCAATTTTTATTTTTACCTTTCCAAAGAAACAATTTTTGGTTTTATTGACTTCTTCCATTGTTTTTTCTCGTCTCTATGTCTCCTATAATCCTTATTACTTCCTTATTTTTGCCTGTGAAGTTTAATATTCTTTTCCAGTTTCTTAAAGTGGAAGGTTAAATTATTGATTTGAGCTCTTTCTTACTTTTCAATATAGGCATTTACAATAATAAACTTCCCCCACTCACTGCTTTTGCTGCATCTCATAAATATTGATATGTTATATTTTTGTTTTCATTCATCTCAGAGTATTTTTTAAGTATTCTTGTAATTTCTTCTTTGACCCACTGGCTACTATGTTAATTTCCACATCTTTGTGAATTTCCCAAATTTGTTTCTGTTATTGATTTCTGCTTTCATTCCATTGTGGCCAGAGAAGATACTTTGTATGATTTCAGATATTTTTAAATTGATTGAGACATATTTGACGGGCTAATGCAGTCTATCCTAGATAATGTTCTATGTGTACTTGAGAAGAATGTATAGTCTCCTGTTGTTGAGTGGAGTGTTATACAGATGTCTGTTAGGTCTTGTTGGTTTCTAGTGATGCCCAAATCCACCTTCCCTTTCTTTAATGATCTTCTGTTTAGTTGTTGAATCCATTATTAAGTCAGGTATTGAAGTCTCCAACTATTATTGCTGAATTCTCTATTTCTCCCTCTAATTGTCTTTTTCTGTTTCATGTATTTTGGAGCTTTGTTCTTAGGTGCATATATGTTTATAATTGCTAAATCTTCTTGATGGATTAATGCTGCTATTATTATAATATGTCCTTCTTTATCTCTAGTAACAATTTCTGTTTGATTATTAAATTTCTGATTTAATTATTAAAGTCTATTTCATCTGATATTAGTAATAGCCACTTCAGAGCTCTTTTGGTTACTGTTTGCACTGTATATCTTTTTCTACTCATTTACTTTCAACTTACATGTATTTTTAAAATCTGAAGTATGTCTCTTGTAGACAGCAAAAAACTACATGAGATACCATCTCACCTGTTTTTCATCCATGTTCCCAATCTCTGCCTTGTAATTGGAGTGTTTAATTCATTTATATTTAATATTATTACTGAAAAGGTACAATTTATGTTTGTAATTTTACTACTGGTTTTCTATCTGTCTTTTTTGTTCCTGTATTCCTCCAATACTGCCTCCTTTTGTGTTAAATAGATATTTTATGGTGTTCCACTTTGATTTCTTGTCATTCCTTTTACTATACTTTTACTATACTTCCTTTTACTATACTTAGAATGGCTATTATCTAAATGTTAGGCAGTAACAAATGCTGGCAAGGATGTAGAGAAAAGGTAACCCTCATACACTGTTGGTGAGAATGTAAATTAGTACAACTACCATGGAGAACAGTTTGGAGGTTCCTCAAAAAACTAAAAATAGAGCCATCATACAATCCAGCAAACCCACTCCTAGGTATATACCCAAAAGAAAGGAAATCAGTATATCTAAGCGGTATCTGCACTCCCATGTTTACTGCAGCACTATTCACAATAGCCAAGACTTGGAATCAACCTAAGTGTCCATCAACAGATGAATGGATAAAGAAAACGTGGTACATATACACAATGGGGTACTATTCAGCCATAAGGAAGAATGAGATCCTGTCATCTGCAACAACATGGATAGGACTGGAGGCCGTTATGTTAAATGAAATAAGCCAGGCACAGGAAGACAAACATTGCATGTTTCGCTTATTTGTGGGAGCTAAATATTAAAATAATTGAAGTCAGGAGGATACAGGTAGAAGAGTGCTTACCAGAGACTGGAAAGGGTAGTTGGCAGGGGGACTGGTGGGAGGTGGGGAAAGTAGGGATGGTTAATGGGTACAAAAAATAGAAAGAATGAATAAGACCTAGTATTTGCTAGCACAACAGGGTGACTATAGTGAAAAATAATTTAATAATTTAATTGTACATTTTAAAATAACTGAAAGAATATAACTGGATTGTTTGTAACACAAAGGTTAAATGTTTGAAGTGATGAATACCCCACTTACCCTGATGTGATTGTGTATCAAAATATCTCATGTAACCTATAAATATATATATCTACTATATACTCATAAAAATTAAAAATTAAAAAAATTAATTTTTTTCTTTTTAGCATAAATAACGACTTTTAGTATTCCTTGTAGGGCAAGGAAGCTAGTGACAAATTCTACCAGTTTTTGTTTATCTGAAAATATCTTCATTTATCCTACACGCTTGAAGTATGTTTTTGCTAGATAAAGAATTCTTGGTAGATATTATTTTTCTTTTAGCACTTTGAATGTTACCCTGTTGCCTTTCGGTATCCTCGGTTTTTGAGAGAAATCTGCTGTTAATATTTTTATAGATCCCTTGTAAGTGATTTTCCAGTTCTCCCTTGCTGTTTTCAAGATACTCCCCTTGTCCGTAGCTTTTGACAGCTTGATTATGGTGTTTTTTTGCATTTATCCTACTTGGAGTTTGCTGAACTTATTGGTTGTGTAGATTTATGTTTTCATCAAATTTAAGAAGTTTTGGGCCATTATTTCTTCAAATATTCTTTCTACTCCTTTCTCTCCTTTCCTTTTGAAGTTCTCATTATGCATATGTTGGTATTCTTGATGGTATCCCCAGAGGTCTCTGAGGCTCTGCTCATTTAGCTCATTCTTTTATCTTTCAGTTCTGGAGACTAGATAATTACAATGAACCTATCTTCATGTCTTCTGGTTCTGATTCTTTATTCTGCCTCCTCATATATGCTGCTGAGCCTCTTTAGTTATTGTATTTTTCAATTCCAGAATTTTGATTTGATTTTCTCTTTTCATTTTTTATAGTTTCTATCTCATTTCTGATACTTTCTATTTGATAACTCTTTTTCTAGTAAGTCCAACATCTGGGCATCTGGGTTTGCTCAGGAACAGTTTCTATGGATTGCTTTCCCCCTCAAAGTATGAGCTATATTTTCTTGTTTCTTTGCATGCCTCATAATTTTTTGTTGAAAACTGGGTGTCTTAAATAATATTATGTGTCAACTCTAAAAATCAGAATCTCCTTTTCTGCAGGATTTGTTGTTGCTGTTTATTGTTACTCCTGCTCTTTGCTTAGTGATTTTTTTGGGGGAACACATTCTGCTGTCTGTATTCTTTTTTATGTCTCTGCTTGTTTAGCTTAGTCTTTGCTCAAGGGTTTTGTGGATGCGTAGGGCATACCTTCAACACTCACTCAGGGAGATCACATGTCTACCTTATCATTCAATTCCTGTTTGCATAGCCTGAAAGTCAGCTAGAGGTGAGAAATTAAGTCCTTCTTAGATTTTTCCTGAGCTTGTTCACAGTCTTATATATGTGCATGACTTTCTTAACATAATATTTTCTAGAGAATACATTGTAGCTTTTTCAAAGCCTCTATGGGCATCTCATTCCCTAGCTTTTTGTTTTAAGGTTTTAGGTTAGCTTTTTGTTTGCCCAGCTGTTATCTATGCCTCAGGCAGCAATGAAATTAAATAACTACCTCTAAAGGTTTTTGGCAAATGCCCCCAGAGGAAACTTTTTTCTGCACTGGGTGATCTCTGAGTCAGGCCAATTAAAGACAGTCTTGCAAGAGGGGTTGCTATAGTTGGGATGTCTGTCCCCTGAAACCTCATGTTGAAGACTGATCCCCAATGTTGAAGGTAGGGGCCCAATGGAGCTATCTGAGTCATGGGGGTGGATCCCTCATGAATGCCTTGGTGCCATCCTGGCAGTAACGTGTTCTCACTCTGTTAGTTATCATGAGAGCTGGTTGTTAAAAACAACCTAGTCTACAGCCATACCACCCTGAACGCGCCCGATCTCGTCTGATCTCGGAAGCTAAGCAGGGTCGGGCCTGGTTAGTACTTGGATGGGAGACCGCCTGGGAATACCGGGTGCTGTAGGCTTTTGGGCTTTCTTTCTTGGCCGGGCGCTGTGGCTCAAGCCTGTAATCCCAGCACTTTGGGAGGCCGAGGCAGGCGGATCACAAGGTCAGGAGATCGAGACCATCCTGGCTAACACGGTGAAACCCCGTCTCTACTAAAAATACAAAAAACTAGCCGGGCGAGGTGGCGGGCACCTGTAGTCCCAGCTACTCAGGAGGCTGAGGCAGAAGAATGGCGTAAACCCAGGAGGCGGAGCTTGCAGTGAGCCGAGATTGCGCCACTGCACTCCAGCCTGGGGGACAGAGCAAGACTCCGTCTCAAAAAAAAAAACAAAAAACAAAAAAAAGCAAAAAAAAAACAACCTAGTACCTCTCATCTCTCTCTTGCTTCCTCTCTTGCCAGGTGATCTCTGTACACACTGGCTCCCCTTCCCCTTCTACTGGGATTGGAAGTTTCCTGAAGCCCTCACCAGAAGCAGATGCTGGTGTCATGCTTCTTGTACAGCCTGCAGAACCATGAGCCAAATAAACCTCTTTTCTTTATAAATTACCCACTCTCTGGTATTCCTTTATAAAAACACAAATGTACTGAGAAGTCTTCCAGGGAACTACCAGACAAGTAAAAAAATGACAATATTATGGGAATGCAGCCTTGGAGGAGCTCCATCCCCATTCAGCCTCCTTTGATGGCTGTCAAGTTGCTGGTTTTCATTGTGATTGTGAACTGTTTGTTTTCAAGGTTACTACAGAACTGGAAGAAAGGGGGAAGTGAATGGGACAAATTATTATACAATGCTATGAAGTTCACTGTTCTTACCAAGAATCAGTCAGTTTTCTTGAATAAATTATTCCTGGATAGCTGTAAGCCTTTGGCCAATCTCCAGAGCCCCGAACAAGTTGAGTCTGACATTTCTGTCAGTTTTCTCTTTTTTAAAAATTAAAATGAGAATTGTCAAGGTCCTTACTTCTTCAATTTCACTGATATCACCTACTATCTAAGACTTTAGAATGAGACATTCTTGAAGACTAAGCAAACTAGAACCCAAAATATACTCTTTCTAGAACACAACGTATAATACTCCCAAATAGAAATTGTTAATTTTGGACTTTTACAATAAACCATAAAGAACTGAGTCCTATCAAGAACTCAGAACTTTGATAATTTAGTTTCCAATTCTATATGTCTTACTTTCCTTTAGTTTCCTTATTATAATTTGTCTGAATTAGTTTTGATACCTATTTTTAAAACAAAAAGTCTAATTTAATTAGTGGCTCAGTAGAATAAGAGACAAAAAGTATATTAATTAAAAGTTCAAGATAATAACCTAGGAAATTCATTAATGGAAGCTGTATATGTAAGTATAAAAAGTCCCCCATCAGAAGTCATATCCTAATATAAATTCATCCAGCTTTGATTTAGTAGAAACTTCCTATTCATCTCATGTTCATAACCATGAATTTCATTTTTCCATATAGGTGAAAGGAGAAATTCTAAATCATTTAGGAATAATATACCTTTTTAGGAATCTAATGAGAGCTATGGACTCTAAAAAAAATAAACATAATTCTGCTTACAATTTCAAGGGATTATTGAATACTCGGCAACCTGCAAGTTAAGAAGTCCTATAAAATAAAAATTATAATTTTGATGGCAAAGACAGAGAACAGATATTCAAAAATATCTCATCTTTTATGAAATATCTCATCTTTAGCCTCATCAATTATAATATCTCATCTTCATTAGAGCAATGAGAATTTAAAATATTAAAACATGTACAGGTGGTCTCCAACAAATCAACACATTTCATTTCAAAAGTAAATTTGTGGGCTGGGAGTGGAGGCTCATGCCTGTAATCCCAACACTTTGGGAGGCCAAGGTGGGTAGATCACTTGAGCTCAGGAGTTTGAGATCAGCCTGAACAACATGGCAAAACCTCATCTCTACAAAAAATACAAAAAATCAGCTGTGTGTGGTGGCGCATGCCTGTAGTCCCAGCTATTCAGGAGGCTGAGGTTCAGGGGAGGATAACCTGAGCTCAGGGAGGTCGAGGCTGCAATAAGCCATGATTGCACCACTGCACTCTGGCCTGGGCAAGAGAGAGATCCCATCTCAAAAAAAATTAATTTGTAAATGATTTACTTCAAATTTATTACACATTGTTTTCCTAATAAAAACCATGTTATAAACAATGGTTGGAGACTATTAAAACATAGGTCCCTTAAGGCTAGGGGCTCTTTTTATTTATCGTTTGCATTATAATGACCTATTCAAATAAATAGCATATGGTAGGTTCTTAGATAACCCTTTAAAGACCTATTTCACTCAATAATGTATTTGAATACAAGTACACTAGGAAAACAAGAAAAAATATTGAGATAATAACAAAGAGCAAACAAACCACTAAGCCAAAAATAAAATAATAAAATGAAACAAAAAGGAAAGAATAAAGATAAAATAGATTTTAAATTATCTGTTGCTTAAGAGATAAGTTTATTTGGGAAAGAATGTAACAGTAAATATAGATATTTCTAGATATTATTTGAACTTACGGATTCCTTTTTACTGTGTTAAATTTTATTTCAAAATATGTGTCTTCTTACGTAGCATCTCCTTCTATGCTAAGCCATGAATGACGTCATTTTTGGACCCTAACAATTTGTAAATGGACCAGAAGAGCAGAGGAGTTAAGATGTGTTGCCCATAGTGACTGGAAAAGGGTTGAAAGAAGTTGAGGGAGGGGAAGTCCTGTTCATAGACACTTTATATAATGAAATAATTTACTATTTATTACATATATTATACATCTTATAATAAAATGTGTCCAAGTTAGAATCAAGACAGCTAGTATGAACATGAGCAATAGAGGGTATGGGAATCCCATTGCAAAAAAAAAAGGTGGAGGTGGTGGAGATGGAATTTTGATTGTTTCCTAACTTTATACTGAGTACTAAGTGGTTATGCTAAAGACGATGGAAAAACTTAATTCTGGTGCCATAAATATAAAGGGCCAATTGCCTATTTTCACTTGAATACCACTGAACTCTGACCAAAATCAGATAAAGTCATAAGTAATATCCCGAATCCAACTGGATATCATTTAATATCTATACGTTGTGGTCCTACCATATAGGAAGGATATGAAAAGAGCACAGGATTCTATTAAGTTCAAGGAGGCTTAAGAGGATGAGGGATCAATAGAATGGCTGGGTTTGTCTTCAGAATAGGACTTGAAGACATTTATATAGCCAAAGCAATGGCAAAGCAATGAAGGAGTGAGCTATAACTTCAGCGATAGACTCCCACATATTATATTAAATGAAGTCAGGACTTAATATCAGGTATATGAACTATATACTAAGTCCTCTCCTCTTTTGTAAATTTGGAATTTGACCCCCTGACCAAGTGACAAGAGACAGAGGTTTGCTTGGCATTCTGAGTCTGTAGCTCAAGAGATCTGGCTGAAGAAATCTGTCAATAAACAATCTCAGCCAATGAGAAGGTAAGTAATTGTTTCCTGAAAAAATATCTTTAGCCTGGAGAGAATTAGAATTTGGTACAACAATGAGGTAAGTCAAAACTCTGGTATTGATAATTTTGGGTTGAAAAAGAAGCTATTAATATTTGTTTTAATTATTTATAACAATGCTTATGAGAATTTGGCTTATATTATTCCAATTTAATATTGGTAATTGAGTAACTGACTTAGACTTGTGATTTAAAATTGGAATCTTACTAAGTTTATAAACAGCATCAGAACATATGTCTAATGAATTAGGTTTATACAAAATCACCTCAGTATTTGCTCAGACAACAGAGGTACAGAAAAATCAAACACAGAATATTAATCTTAAAGGCAGTTAAAAGTGTAAGGAAATATAATTTTGTTCTAAACTCTACTTAAAAGTCAATTTTAAATGTTGCTAGATTTATAAAATAATTTCTATTCAAAAGCAATAACAGCCAATTCCAGAGTATAAAACCATAAAATATAAAATCTCTAAATCTTACCATAATATTTTAAATATTAAAGCACTAAAAACAAATCAGTTAGTTATTCTTTGTGAGTAGCAACTTCTAAGAATCTTCCATAATCATTATATGAATAATAATAATTCAAAGGGTCACAAAAGTATTTAAAAGAAAAAAAGATCTCCAGGAACAGATTAACTCACAATTATGTGGGCTTCTACTTCCCAAGGTAAAATAACTGGACAAAATATAAATAGGCTACACTGCCCTAGATTTTCTAATCTAAATTATCAACTGTATTGCTCTTGGGATTAAAAACGGAAGGACTAAAGAAGGATTCATTTTTTTACTGAACTGTGGAAAAGTGAAAAGTTAGTAATGGGCTAATTAGAAAAATTAATATCATGATCAATTGTGCCATCTGAAGTATGAGCATGTACGTCACAGTTACATGAAACTATGGCTTAAAAAACAAAAAAGAACTTTAAAATGTTTACATACTGTTTATAAATATACATATAAATATGATTATCCATAATAATGTGTTGAAACAAAATTTTAAGTCCTAAAAGTCCTAACAGTACTGATCTTTCAAAGTTTTACACATATATCATATGTGACTTAAGCCAAATGTGAGATACGAATGTTTTAATTCCACTAAATCATAACCCTAAAGGTAATAAGCGATGCATTTTGAGGTAACTAAGTTTCTTCTGAATCTTCAATTATCATCCTTGCCATTATTTCACCTCTCTCCTTTCCCATCCCATGACCCATGTCATAGAATTCAAAATTAGACCCTAAAAAATAAATGTCCAGATTTTTGCTTTCTTCCTAGTCAAAAAACACAGGCCCATAGAAATCCTAGATGATTTTATAACTCTGTAAATTACCCTGTCTTTCAAATACTATGTCCTAGAATTCTGACAAACTAGAATAGAGTTTAAACTGTCTCCACCCACTTCCCTCTACATCACACCCTCTGCTTCCCCATCCCCAGATGAAGGTTAGGTTGGTAAATGGATTTTGGAGATGAAATAAAGCCAGACATCAAATAACTTACTTGAAATCCATCTCTTACCTTCTGTACTTAACCCTGGACTTGATGTGAACTTGGCTACATCAACAATTTTTACAGCAAATTGTTGCCCAGTTTCTCTGTTGATACATCGTCGTACAACACTGAAGGGACCCCTATAAAACAAAAAGTCAATTTTAATTCATTGATTTTCTTAAGTTCCTATTTCCCATTAATGTCTTACTGTTTCATCATCTACTAGAGCCATATTATATAACCACGAAGCCATTCTACTTTAGACTCCAAATTGAACATAGTTTTCAAAATAAAATTTAAGTAATATAACTTCCAACGTATTTTTTATAATCCATGAGGTAACAATTTAAAAAGATTACTAAACCATAAAATGACCAATAAATTTGCAATTTGCAGTAATTTTTTAAAAATTCTAAATAGTAGTCTTATGCTTAAGGCAAATAACGACTGTATAATTCTATGTAGATTATCAACATCTTAAACAAAATAAGTCCATAGTAATGGTGGTATTCTTATGAACCAGAAACTGAAGCCATTCTTGACACTTCCCTCTCATCTTACCCACCATTTACCTTATCTTCACTAACAAATTCTACTGAGTTTCAAATATCTCTTGAACCTGTCCTCTTCTCTCCATGTCCCACATCCTACCATCTTCTACTAGAACTACTGAAAAACTTGTTTCTCCCATTCATTCTTGTAATGATATTTAAATGAAAATCTGATATGATATCTCTGTTTAAAACACCAGAGAGACAGAAAGTATTTGCAATACACAGTCCAAGTCAAGAACCAAAATATATAAGTAACTTCTAAATGCAATAAGAAAACACATACACACACACACACACACACACACACACACACACTCCAATAAAATCTGGGCAAAGACTTGAACAAACACTTCACAAAGAGAAAGGCCTGCATGATTTGGTCTCCAACTACCTCTCCAGTGTCACCTGAAATCAGAGAAATCCTTAATTTTCCTCAAACTTCAAATTAGAATTGTTTGAAATTACCAGAGGAAGGGAAGTAATTTCTACGAGCAGAGCCACTGGTCTAGCTATTTGCTGACCCAGACCTCACAGTTGAATCAGCTGAGATGATTTAAAGATGCCAATACCCCAGCCCAGGGAACACGCACACGCACACACACACATGGTTCCTTGTGGTTAACAGTTATAAAAGAAATATCTGAACTCAATTAAGATAATCCAAAGATAGATTTGTGTGTGTTTGAATGACTATAAAATACAGAATGCAATAGCAATGTGATTGGTTTATTTGAAGGTTAATATGGTGGTCATTAAATACATGTGTACATGTATACATGTGTGTATTTTTCCCCTCCTGGGGAGAAGGCAAACAAACAAAAAAACCACCTTCATTGGCTTATTACAGGGACGAACAGTACACCTAGATGCATGTGCTCAATTAGCAGATAGAGAAAAGTTCTTTATATACAGTACAATACTTGTGATACTGCTGGCCTTAAAGTTTGTCCTTCTTTCAACTACGGGACAAACTACTAAATTTAATCTTAGACTTAAACATTTATCCAAGATGACATTAATGCCATTATGAGGACATCAACTATACAACAGCTTCAAATCTCTCTTTTCAAGCAACTGAAATAAGCTAACCTGGGAGGAAAAGAAATGGTAATATAATGTATCTTTCAGAACTCTACAGAAAGAGGATCCTTTTGATAATCTCTCAAAACTGTTCAAAGATTTTCCTCTGTGAGAAGACAATATGACAAAGCTAGGGACAAACGTTTTCATTCTCAACCTGATGTCTTACTTGTGATTACTTACCCTGACAATAGCAAGCAATTTCAGGAAATGCTTCACATAATTGGTTTTTGTCCACAAATAAACCCTTGGGACTCTATTTATGTATACATTTGTGTAGTCTGCTTCAATTCACTATATCTTTTTGGAAACTTCCCAAGACCTGTACGTGGGGTTGATTGTTCACGGTCAATTGAGTCAATTCTTTACTTTTTCCTGCTTGAACAAAGGTGAGGAAGAAAGCATAGCTTCTCCCCGCTTTTCTTTTAGTAACAATAAAATTTATAGAGCTAGGGAGAAAAGAGAATACTTAGACAACAAAACACAAACTTTTAAAAATCTGTGAATAAAAACCAAATCAAATCCCCAATTCTTTAATTTTGTAATATGAGGCAAAGAAAATAATTATATCTATGAACTACTGAAGACCTGAAGACAGGTTACAAGTAAAGCATTTTAAGGGTCTGTCTGTCAATGACATCCAGGGAGTTAATCAAATTTAACACCCTAAAAAGATACCAAAATATATTTTGAGGTTTTTGTGATTTAACCCATTAACTGGAAACTCAGCAGAAACTGATAAAAAATCTAAAATTTGGCTTGGTTTCCCATCTTAAAAAGGGAGGAGTGATAAAGTAGTGTGACACACCTACTATATTACCCTTATTACTTATGCTTCGATGACAGCTTAGAGAACAGCAAAAATTCAGGAGGTATAGGTTTCAGTCTGCCCTGTACCTTTTATTGATGTTCGAAATTTCACCCTTAAAAATTTAAATCTAAGGTATAGTCAGTTCTTGAATATTTATGTGGGGGAAAATACTGGTAGAGATAGTTATAAGCCATCATCATAAACAACTATCTTTCTCATATTTCCACTAATTATGACCACAGTATTAATAAAAATGGAATAAGATAATTGACAGCAATCCAGATTTAATGAAATATATATTCTTTATTCAACTTTTTACAAACTCTGAATATTGACTGGGATGGTAACACAAGGTTCTACTTGAGGCAGATGGCTGCTTACAGCAGTCTATGTTTTTAAGCAAAAACGTCAATTAAACCAGAATATGTTGGAAGTGAATATCACTATAATATCCCCTAAGGTTTTGAAAAGAATTCAACTGTGTCCCTATGCAGACACAGAATAATATCCTCTAGTTTTCATTTATGTGAAGAAAACCGAAGTCTAGGAAATAATTCTGATAACAAAGGTAAATACACCAAAATAAGACCAGAATTAAATGAAATTATGCTAGAATATAATATGTTGGTTTCCAGGATCATGGGATAGATTGAGCACAATGTGTCTAATTTATTTCCCTATCCAAACTCCACTAAAATGATACCAAAGGGATTTTAAAAAAGGATTGGGAGAACAAGAGAGGAGATGATAGTAATAATTAAATTTGGAATTCAAGAAAGCAGATGGAGAGTAGTAATTGACTTAGCAGACCTGGGAAAGCTGAACTGCAAAGAGAAAATAAGGAAAATTCAGAACCAAACCCATCTATACTGTAGAATCCTCAAGAAACTCATGAATGGGTTCCAGATAACTCTGGAACTGGAAGTGAAGAGAGGGTAGAGTTAAAATAGCAAGGTTTGAATGAAACGTGTTAGAGAAGCAGTTAGAGCCCTAGGTGGTCTCCTGTACTCCATACCATGGATAACTGCCGCTCCCTCATCCCAACAAGTTAATTCTCTGGAAAGAGTAAATAAAACATAGGGTCTCAGAAAAAAATTAGCCAGGCGTGGTCGTGGGCACCTGTAGTCCCAGCTACCTGGGAGGCTGAGGCAGGAGAATGGTGTGAACCCGGGAGGTGGAGCTTGCAGTGAGCCAAGATGGCGCCACTGCACTCCAGCCTGGGAGACAGAGTGAGACTCTGTCTTAAAAAAAAAAAAAAAATAGGGTCTCAGAACTGGAAACACAAGGCTGTTGAGGAAGTGGGTATTATATGAAAAGCAAGGGTATTATGTGGTCACATATACACTAAACACAGACAGCTCGAGTCCCTTTTTGAGTAATGGGAGAATATTGGAAGCCAGATCTTTACCCTTAAGGCAAGAGATATGAAAGACTTTTCTATATCTGACTAGCTCAGAAAAAAAGACCTAAAGATAATGAAGAGGTTCTCCACGCTACTCAACTAGATCATCCTCCAGCAAAATCCAAAGTCAACAGGTTCACTTGCACCTTTGGAGCTCTCTTAATCAGCTTTGAGGCCCTCTATTATAGAGTTTCCAATATCAGCACTATTAACATGCTGAGCTAGCTAATTTTTTGTTGCGCAGGGATGTCCTATGCATTGTAGGATGCTCAGCAACATTCCTAGCCTCTACTTACTAGATACTAGTAGCATAGCACCCCCTCCAACTTTAACCACCAAAAAGGTCTCCAGATATTGTCAAATATCCTCCTGGGGTGGGGAAGGTTCAAATTGCCCCCAGTTGAGAACCACTGTTCTATTCCTAATCATGAGTATACAACAACTAAGGCTCCTAAGACATCTGAAGAGTCTCTAATTTGGAAGATAGAACCAAAAACAAACAAAAAGAGCAACTTAGAGGAAACACACTATACAATAAGACTTCAAATTACCATTAATATCCTCAGAAAGATATCACAATTGTGAAACAAAAACCGGAACTTTCAGAAAACAAAAGAGCCCTTGAAAAACACCCAGAGAAATTTATCAATAGAAGCGTTGGTCGATAAACTTGGGAAAAGCAGAGCATAAATAACAAAGAAAATGAAGGGGAAGAAATTAAAGGAATAATCCAAGAAAACTTCCCAGAATTTAAATCATGAGGAGCTCAAATTAAAAGGACCCACCAAGTACTCAGCAAAATAAATGACCCATATCCATACACACACTACTGTGAGATTTAAAATCACTGTGGACAAGGAGATTGTCAGGTTTCCAGAAGTGGGGGTAAAGATGTGCAGCGAGGAAGGATGACACAATTCACCCAGAAGAGCTTTGGATCTCTCAATGGCAACACTAGAAGACAATAGAGCAACACCATCATAATCATGAAGGAAAATGATTTCTAATCTTGAATTCAACATCCAGCCAGACCATCAATAACCATAAGGACATTTCCAGACACAAAAAAGCTCAATAAATTACTTGCCATGCATACTTTCTGAAGAAATTATTGTAGGATGTGTTTGCTAAAATAAGAGTAGACCAGTAAAAAGCATGCCTGGAGACAGCAAATAGGAGATCCAACACAGAAGAGAGATGAAGGGAATCCCCAGGAATGCAAGGAAGGGAAATCTCGGGCTGACAGCTGTGCCTCAGGCACAGAGGACAACCAGTCCAGACTGAGAGCCATGTTTCCCACTGCCACGGGCCACCTTTTAAACCTGAAAACAGAATAGTTAGGTGAGCTGGATCCAGATTCTTCCATTTTTCTTTTCCTGACAATGGGTTGAGGAGATTTCTGCCCTTCTCTGTTGCCTAGACTAGCAGAGGACTCTAATTTAACCCTACAGCAGTGCCTGCTTTGATCTATTCCTGAGAATGGGAGGCAGGCATCAGGAAGCTGAAGAGCAGGAAATGCAGGGCAACCATTGCCCCCCACCACATTCCTGCTGGGTGCTCAGTACCTCCCCCTATCCTGCACTACAGCAGAAATGTCCTGCCTGTGAAGAGCCCCTTGTCTTGGGATTTATTTGTGCATGACCTTGGGATTTATTTGTGCATGTGCCAACCGACTTCCCAGAATGGGCTCCTAACCACTCTCAGAACATCTGAAGCCAGACTGTGAATAAGAGCTTGTTCAGCTTCTCTTCTCCTAAGTCTTCATACAATAGTAGTAATATTGTCCTTTCTTTACCCAGATAAGTTTGTGTTTGCTACTCAGTTCTAAAAGATTAAACAATATACTCCTTAGAGATACAAACATAGGGGGTAAAGCTATAAAGAGAATTTTAAAAGATTAATATAAAAGGCAGGATAGTGGTTTGAGGGGGAGGGAGTTGCGATTGGGGAAGAGCACAAAGGGCTTTTGAGGACACTTCAAAAAAACACTGCATCTCAAACATAATAAAGTCAATATGAATTGTCAGTTATAATTTTTTATCTAATTGTAATAAACTTAAAATAATACTTTGAGTTGCAACACGTAAACTTTGGAGTTACATGTTAAATTTTCACCCTATGAGAGGTCTATAAACAAAAACACATCATGTCTCAGGAAACCTTTAATAAACGTGGTGAAATTTCCGTCCATAACACAAGCCTGGAAGCCCCATTACATTTATAATAAATTGTGCAATGTACCACAAGATACGTAGGAAAACCGTGAATGATTTAAAAAAGAAAAGACAAAGATAGGGAAAGTGAAGGCCAAGAACAAGTTTTTACACACATATACACACAACACAGACACAAAGCTGATATACAGCTGATCCTCATTACATTGCACAGTGCATGTTTGTAAATTCACCTACTTGGTAAAATTTACTTATAACCCCCAAATCAATAGTCATGGCACTTTCAGTCGTTTACAGACACGCATGTAACGGTGAAAAATTTGAGTCACCCAATGTGCATGATGCCAGCTGAAGGCAAACAAGATGATGCTCTGCCTTCTTGTTTCAGCTCTCATGCCATCAACAAGTGATCTTTTCAAAATCTATTTAGAGCATTTTTTGTATTTTGTGCTTTTTCTTGGTGATTTTGCTGTTTAAGATGGTCGCCAAGCATAGTGCTGAAGGGACTGTCTAGTGTTCCTAAGCACAAGAAGGCTGTGATGTGTCTTATGGGGTAAATATGTGAGTTAGAGAAGGTTCCTTCAGGCATGGGTTATAACAATGTTGGCTGTGAGTTCAATGTTAATGAATCAACAGTATATATTACATGCAGTATCTTTAAACAGAAGCACACATAAAACAAGGTAATATATTGATCAGTTGATGAAAATGTTGTGACCAGAGGTTTGAAGGAACCCAACCCTGTATTTCCCCTAGGAGCAATGGTTCAGTATTGGTTCATTCAGCGTTCATGGTAACTTTATAGAACACAACTACCATGAATAAAGAAAATAAACTGTGTGCAGTCACATATATACACACACATACATGCATTTATATTATTTCATATATACTTATAATATGTAATGTTATATTTATGTGTGTGTATTCATATTAAAATATAAACTTAATGAGTGCCCAGTACATACTAGGCCCTCAAAAAATATTTGGTGAATGATGTAAGAAAAATGACAAACTAGAAAAGAATAAGCCATTGATATATTTATTAAATAACAATTTTATGTAAGTATATAAAGTTTTGAGAAATCATGGTGCTTCTAGATATTTCTCTACCCATTTTCTAAATCTGTATCTTCCTACTACTTTTTACACAGTTCTGACATTAAGAATTGAGGAACATTGATGATGGGTGGGTAAAAAGGAAACAAAGCTAAAATAAAATAACTACAAATGACAACATTAGCAGTAAGAATAAAATCTTGAAAACTATAGACATACATAAATTTATATAAAAACTATACCAATGAAAGATAACGATGGTCTGTTCCCTCTCATTTCAACACTATTTAGGGTAGTCATTGCCACTAAAGAAGAGCTTATGCATATAATTTCATCAATAAATCCTCTCCTTGTCTTCCTGTGCTCTGTGATAGCTTTGTGAAAGCTTTTCAACCTAAAGGTTTACAAAATCAGCTGTGACAATGATTATCGTGGTAATCAATGTGATAGCGGGAAGGGAACAGAGATGCTGTCCTGACACTTTTTAACACTTCTGGTACCCATCCCCAGGCTCCAACACATGTGCTTACATACATTCACCAAGCTGAGTTGCTTTAGGTACAGTGATTAAACCAAAGAAAAAAAATTTTCCTACTCATTGCTACTGCAAAAAACACACACGAAATGGAAAATTATGAAAATAAAAGTCTCAGGAGCTGTTGCCTAAATGTTAACAATTAAAGACCTGACAAAGGAATTAAGCGCAGTATGATTCAGATCATTCCTTGAAAATAGAAGGGGGAGGCTTATTTGAAACAGCTAGCAATGAATCTCCAATAAGCTAACAGAACAAATCTAGCTCACCTGTCAAAGCTGAACAATTCAGAGTTAAGACTAGCATTTACTAACTCAGTACTTATATTGACATAATTAGTACCTCTGTCACACCTTGATACTTCAGTGAAGTTTAGTAGACCTCACTTTAGATTTCACGTAGCACACCATCTTCTGGTCTGAGTCTACCTATAACACACTCATCATTTACTACTTCTATGAGAGGACTGCTGGTCACATAAGTCAATTTCTTCTCAAAGTAAAGGTTCTGGAAAATTTGATTTGTGTGTGTGTGTGTATGTGTGTGTGTGTGTGTGCTTGCGTGTGTGAAAAAGGCTGGGGTTAGAGCCAATGTAGAGGGACATCGATTCTAGGTCTTTGTTAGCTCATACTTGATGGAGGATATATCAATAACTATTAATAAGAGGATAAAAAAGATTTTTTATAACATAAGAAATGTGAAGAAGGAGATTAGACATGGATGGAAAGAAACAAGTAAGAAAATATATAAAATATATGAAGATAAACACATTACAAAAATGAGAATTCTCACTTGGTTTTACACACTTTAAGCAATCTTAGCTAAATCACAAATACATATTAAAGCACTAAGATTTTAAAAATTCTACTGACATTTGCATTTTATCTTATTTACCTCATTTCCCCAATGAAAATAAGACAAAGACTATAAAGAATAAACAAGACAAAAGATTAATAAAGCAATTCTTGTCCTTAGGGAACTTCCAATCTAGTAGGCCGCTGTTGACATATGTGTGTGTGTGTATATACACACACATATATAATGTATATATACATACATATATGTATATATAATGTATATATGTGTATATACATATAATATAGTATAATATAATATATAGTATATATAATATATTGTGTATATATGCATACATTATATAATGTGTATGTATATAGAATGCATGTACATATAATTATATATAAATATACATATACATATACATATATAGATACATGTATACATACAGTATATATGTGTATATACTGTGTATATATATGCATATATATGTACAAAATCTATGGATAGCATGGTACTCAAAATCTATGGATAGCATGGTACTCAAAATCTATGGATAGCATGGTACTCAGAGAAGGCCTCTATGACATACGGACATCCTGGAGGGCTTGGAACAATGAGTAGGAGTTTTTTGGGCTAAGCAGGGAAAGGAAAGGATTCCAGAGCTAAGTAATAGCCTGTGCAACAGCCTACAGCCAAGTCAAAACACAGGGCGCAGTGTTTTGGGCCCTGGCAGGGCACAGTGGCTCATGCCTGTAACTCTAGCACTTTGGGAGGCCGAGGTGGGCATACCACTTGAGGCCAGGAGTTCGAGACCAGCCTGGCCAACATTGTGAAACTCTGTCTCTACTAAAAATACAAAAATTAGCTAGGCATGGTGGTTCACGCCTGTAATTCCAGCTACTTGGGAGGCTAAGGAAGGGGAATCGCTTGAACCCGGGAGGTGGAGGTTGCAGTGAGCAGAGATCATGCCACTGCACTCCAGCCTGGGCAACAGAGCAAGGCTCTGTCTCAGAAAACAAAACAAAACAAAACCCACAGTGTGTGCTGGGCACTTTAAGCTATTTGGTACTGCTAGCATGAAAAACTGGAGGGTGAGAAGTGGCTGGAAAGGGAAAACAGGGCCAAAGATCACTATGACAGAGAGTGAGAGACGTTGTGGAGTGGGTGGGAGCCACTCAGGAAGTTACTGCGTTAGCCCAAGCAAGAGGTGATAAAGTAAAGGCGACAGACAGATACTTAAGAAAATAAATTCACAAGATAACACAGTGAATGATTAGCTAGAGGGTGGTTGGGGTTGAGTCCTAAGAAAACTTACAAATTACTGGCAACAGTTACTGGGTGAATGATACCACCAAATGAGAAAGAAATTACAAGAGAAAGAACTGACAGAAGGCTGAGAAAGAAACAAAGCACATGGCTATGTTTGGAAAATACGGGTTTCCATGGAATATCCAGGCAGAGATTTATAGAGGGCATACAGGTAGGAGTATAAAGTTCAAGGAAGGGGTCATGATAATGAAGACATCAACAACTGTCATTTATAATATAACATGTCAGCAGCAAGCATGCTGCCAAGAAGTTTACATAGATTCTCGTTATTTATCATAATTTATTTGTCATCATAGCTAATACAATACCAGCCTCATTTTATAGATAGGAAACTGAGGCTCAGAGGTTGTCTGTGGTCAAACAGTGGAAGTTAGAGCTAGGGCTGGAGCCTAAACATATGGAACTTCGAAATCTAAATTCTTAACCTCTATACTCCCTAGGTAGCATGAGTGAATGAGAGGTAATTGAAGCCATTGCTGTTAATGACAACACTTAAGAATAAAGAGGACAGACCCCAGAAAACATGAATATATTCCCAAACCCCTCCCCAAGGGACTGCTGGACACATCCCCATAGAAAGATTATAAGAAGCCCAGAAAGGAAAAAGAAGAAGTGCGAAAGGCAAGCCCTTAGGGTACCGTATCTTGTGGAAATAACAAACAGGAAGGCCTAGCAGGGTCTGCCCTAAATAGGAACACTCCTCTTAAGGCTGGTGCAAGAAAACCATAACTTTCATTTTTATGTTAAGAGCTATACATTCACATTTTGTTATTTTCTAAATGTGGGCCTATACATCAGAAATTGGCCCAATGAAAATATTTAGTGGAGAAACAACTTTTTTGAAACTCACTACTGACCTTTTTCTCCTCCTCTTCACTCCTCCTTCTCTACTAGTGTTCATAAACCTAATTACTTCTAACTAGTACCTAGCATTATCACAATTGTCAAATTCTCTGTGCATAATCCACACTTTGTCAATGGAAACTAATAATTATGGAAGTCTGAAGTTACACTGAAAATCATATTTGTAAGGGGTGTGCTCTGTTAATATGCCACTAACATAGGTTGTTTTCCAAATGCTACATTATCCTATAATAGTATTGTTGCAAGCCATTAATCACAACTCTGCAACTAGGGGGCGGAGGTTAATATCTGCACTCTGAAGTTGTTATCCTCCTTAACAGATTTTTATTTCAGTGACACTTCTGTGGAATACTGTTAATCTCTTCTCATTTAAAACCATGTTTTAAAGATCTCCATAACCAGGTAAACCTACTTCTAAATTAAATAAAATTAAATTATCTAATTTAAATAAGCTAGTGAAAGAGATCTTAAAGCCACCAATATGCCTCTCTTTATTCATTTCAGTTGCATCAGGAGTATACAAAATTACACTGTAAAACAGAAACAAAAATGTAATTACCTAACACTCTAAGTCAGGGTTTCCCAAATTGGCATCTTGTGGAGTCCTTAAAGAATGAAAGTTTCTCGTTCAAGTAAGTTTGGGAAAAACCATATAAAATACCTACCTCTTGCCCCCATACTCATATTACACCTTAGCAGTCCAGTCTTGTGGTTAAGAAACCTCTCTCTTCTGTCACACTCCACCCCATTGCCCATGTAGCATTTATTATCAGTGGACTTTGGACATGATAACCTAAATTTTAGTATGTATAACAACAACACAAATACAAATTATGAAATTGAAACAGTTAAGAACCTTCTGATTTCAAACAACTTTTTTCTGTAACAAATATTCCCTACCCAAATGTGGCATGGAAATTGTCAATTAAATTCTTATGGGGGGTAATCCAATTGTTTGCTTAGTAAAGGATGGAAAAGATTTAACTATGCAATTTAAATGCCTATTCATTAATACTCCCAAAAGTAATTTATTTTTTTACAATTGTTAATATAAGCATATTCAGCAGGCAATAATGCAACCTCTGGTCTTTTAACCAAAAAACACTTAACACAAAGGCAAAGCATGCAAAGGAAATAACCATTTACACCCAATTACTCAGCTCAGTGCAGGGCAACAGAAAATAGGTTTTGAATCATAATTGTAGTAATCTGTTTCTAGGTCTAAAGACAAAGTAGATGATCTGGAAAATAATTGCTTTAGGGAAAAAAAATCTGAAAATAAGAGTATAGTGGATGTAACTGTTTAGGCAACATAGTAAAATCAAATATCTAAACACTTGGGGAATTTTTCAAGTTAGGTAAGAAACCAAAGTCCATGCATGTGAGTATGCAAGTTAGTGATGCTCACTTTTAACCAGTTTCCCATGGACGGACCAACCTCTCAGTCTCTGTAATGACTCCTGCTAATCAATAAGGCATGGAAGACAAGAAGAGAAAGGGCAATCATATCCCCCAAAACATCTGAGTGAACTGAGCTTTCTAATCTCTCCTCTCGCTATCTCAGTTGAAGGCAACTCCGAATTTCCTTCTGACAGCTTAGCCAAAAATTATGACACCATTCTTGACCCTTTTTTTTCTCTGACATTCTAGTTCATTAGGAAATGCTCTTAGCTCTATTTTTCTGAGATCTTCTGTCTTTTCATTTGTTTCAAGAAAATTTGCAACTGACTGTTGGATAAATTGTATGACAGCTGAATTAAAAACCTCATCAAATTCCCATATCTGATTCAACTGGGTATTGGAATCAGTTGATGTCTTTTTTCATTCATATTGTATCCTAGATAGTTTGTGATGCTTGCTATGACAAGTGGTTTTCAATTGTATTCTGAATGTTTTGCTTATTGTTAGGAGACTTGATGACAAGATCTTCTATTTTAGCAGGGTGGTAACCCTGCTTAGGTTTAGTGTGTAGGTTCTAGACTACTTTTGTGGGCTTCAGTTCCAATGACAGTTTAGTTTTCTGAGCCCTCACAATGCTATTTTGGTGTGCTTCATTCTCCTGGTGATGTTGGGACTCCCACTCAATCCCTGCTGATGCCATCTGCAAGGACAAAAGGTACTTCCCAGGGCCACTTGCTATTGCTGGGAAACCTTGAAGGGGAGGGGGTCACCTACTGCGGCCTGGGTCTCCTTAAGCCATGAGGTGGAGGACAGGAAGACACATGGTTTCGCTGCTGTTGCAGCTGCTTACTGCTCCCTACAGAAGAAACCACCTGCTAGGGCCAGTTGGGAGCAAAGGCAGTATAGCCTGGGCTTTGCTGTTGCTGCTGCTGTCTATAGAGCAGACCATAGGGGCTGAAATGGCCTGGTCTTCACCATAGTTGGCAGAACAAACCACCCGTCATGGCCCCAGTTGTAGAGCAGTGAGTGGGAGGGCCAGGGGCTTTGCTGCTCCTGCAGCAACTGGGGCCATAATAGGGACAGATCAGAGTACCCACTGTGAAACAGTGGGGATGAGCACTCCCACTTAGTTCTTTGTTGGGCTTTCCCTTTCCTGGTCCTTTGGCCAGAAAAAGCAGGCTTTTTGTTCTGTTTTCTTTGCCCACTGGTGATTCTGGGTTGCAGGTATCTCCAGCACCCAGTCTAGGAGAAAATGGGAGATTAAAAGAAAACCCAGTGAACTTGCACTCATTGTCCTCAAACCTCTAGTCCTGAGGTTCCTAGCTACTCTGCTTTCTTCCTAACTTTCAGAATCCCTTTATTGCCGTCAGTTGAATAATTTCCAGGACATTTAGTTATATTTATAGAGGAAGGAAGGGGCAGTGAAAAGTAAGTCTACGCCTTTTTGTTCTGGAAATGGAAATCTGTGCATTTTCAACCTATTTTATTCTGGCTAGCATTAGGAGTCCATTCTTTTGGTTGTTGTTGTTGACAATCCCTATTACAGAAGGAGTCCAATCTATTTAAAATGAGAGTACAAGCTACAGTTCTTTTACGATCAACATACTCAGTTAAAAATGGCAGGCATTAAACTCATCAGGTCCATAATGTAGTCTTTCAGGATTCCTGGCTCTACTTTAGAATTTTAGGGTCTCAAACAACTGATGTTTCTCAATCTTTTGGGGTTTGATGAATACCAACTAACCAAAGCATACTAGACTAGGGGTTCTGCTCTGTTGTCTCCTCATGCACACACATATACATCCTCACTCACTCACCCTCACAGTCTTTCTGAGTCAAAAAGGAAATCTAACATTGCCACAGTCTATTTAGCATATAAAAGTCACGGCACACTATTTGGGAATTGGTGTTTTTAATAACAATTTCATCACTTGGCCTTCCATATTACACAAATAGGAAAGTTAGGGGTTACAGTATTCTACACAAACACGGTTATGCATAACTGAAGGTCAGCTCTTAATAAAGGACCTACGAGTTGACTAAACTAGTTCTTTGAAGGCAGGAATTTTCTCTTATCCATCCTGTGTCTCTAACATATGGAACTGTGCCTGACACTGTCTGTGCTAATGAAGACCCAGTAAATGCTACTGGATGGACAAACAGATAAATCCATTTTAGGATGTACAAACATGGGTGCCATCTTCCAGACACTTACATTAGTATAGTTATATTTAAGTTAATTTGAAGTTACAGCTCTTAGATACCTTGGGGGAGATTTTCACTTATCTAATACAAATAAAAATGTTGATTTGTCAATGCCAATTACTGAAAGGTAAACAAATGCTATAAAATCATATAACATGTTAACTATTTTTTAAACACATCCTCAAAAACAATTTTGTTTTACTAGAGATGTTCATTGCCAATTCAAAATCCTTCCAGTGATACCATAACTAAGACTCAAAAAGCAGACTTTTTAACTTTTACCATGTAATAACATCTATTCTTAAATACTTAATGATTTAAAATAGGCCTTATAAACTTGAGGCATTTTACAAAATAGTATTTTATAATAGCAGAGAACTGAACCGAACATAGCTCCTAAAATTGAAAAAGTTTTTCAACCTAAAGGTTTACAAAATCAGCTGTGACAATGATTAGCTCAAAATTAATTCAAGCTTTTTGTTGGCTTGGATGTTTTAATAGTTTGCTAAAAAATTTCAGTTTGTATCATCTGGCAAGATGAAATATGACACTCAATCACTATAATAGCTTACCACCAGAAATACCATTAAATGGAAATAAACTACTTATATTATCCATATGATCACTTTTTTGTGAAGTTAGAGGTATATAAACTCAAGACTCAGACGACAAAGAAAACTTCATGGTTCCTAATTAATGCTGGACTGAAGACTGACAATTTTGAGCACAAATTTAAACCAGTAAATAGACACAGGGTGAGATCATAAAATTAGAAATATTTTGGCCAATGACTGTTTAGCTTCAGATGATCAAATTTCTCCGAGTTAAAGGAGGAAGTTCAAACCCATTGCAAAGAAGGTAAAAACCTTGAAAAAAGATTAGACGAAAGGCTAACTAGAATAACCAATGCAGAGAAGTCCTTAAATGACCTGATAGAGCTGAAAACCATGGCATGAGAACTACGTAACAAATGCACAAGCTTCAGTAACCGATTCAATCAACTGGAAGAAAGGGTATCAGTGATTGAAGATCAAATGAATGAAATGAAGCGAGAAGAGAAGTTTAGAGAAAAAAGAATAAAAAGAAATGGGATTATGTGAAAAGACCAAACCTACATCTGATTAGTGTACCTGAAAGTGACGGGGAAAATGGAACCAAGTTGGAAAACACTCTGCAGGATGTTATCCAGGAGAACTTCCCCAACCTAGCAAGGCAGGCCAACATTCAAATTCAGGAAATACAGAGAACACCACAAAGATACTCCTTGAGAAGAGCAACTCCAAGACACATAATTGTCAGATTCACCAAAGTTGAAATGAAGGAAAAAATGTTAAGGCAGCCAGAGAGAAAGGTCGGGTTACCCACAAAGGGAAGCCCATCAGAGTAACAGCGGATCTCTCGGCAGAAACTCTACAAGCCAGAAGAGAGTGGGGGCCAATATTCAACATTCTTAAAGAAAAGAATTTTCAACCCAGAATTTCATATCCAGCCAAACTAAGTTTCATAAGTGAAGGAGAAATAAAATCCTTTACAAACAAGCAAATGCTGAGAGACTTTATCAATTCATTAAAAATCAAGACATATGCAATTACTATGCCCTTTAATGGAATCCTTTATTTTATATCAACCAGTAAGGAAAAAATAAGGAATGAAGCATGAAGAATATCTATCATAGATGCAAACAGATGGCTTGAGATCATATAAAAGAACAAGATGTTTTAACATAAACTTTTTAAGGCAGCTCCACTGAGAGACAACTGAACTTTTTAAAGAAAAAATAATTTATTCTATTAACCAAGAATCCCTGCACATTAATATTTTACAATGAACCTACAACTTCCTTTTGGCAAGCCCAGGCAATCTGGAAGTACAGACACTCCAGCTGCAAACACCCCATAATTATGGGAAAGTCCCCTTGAGAGAATGCACTTTAGCCTCCGATAGACTAACTTTTTCCTCTTGGAATCAAAGCCACCACAACATAAACAGAGCAAGGGCTTGATAGCTCAAAAAACCTGGGGCTGCATCCTGGATGTGCCCATTACTCATTACTAACTATAATGAGAGGCCAGTTATTCAGTCTCTCTGGGGCTACTTTATTTACACTGTGAAATGGAGATAATAGCTACTTTAGAGGGTTCTCAGCAGTACAGGAAATAACAAGGCATAAAGGGTTGTGTCTGGCGCATACCAACAACAGGAGACTTCTGGGGCTGATCTGCTATTGTACAAGTACTTCTTCATTACTTCTCCCCTAAAAAGTATCATGTCTCCCATACTAAAAGGGTGCCCTTTCACTACCAAAACAAAGAATCAAGGAAGAATCAGAGAGAGTTCTGCTTCCAATGATCATGAAATAGATAACCTGGACTAGCCTTCCTACTGAAAAACAAAACAAAACCTCCCCCCTCCATCGTTTTTTTGAAAGTATCAAACATAAGGTACTTAAATTTCACCAGTTGAAGATCTAGTAGAAAAAGGGAACTCACAGTAGTGAGTTCAATCACATAAAACTACTTTTGCCTGGAGGGCAATTCTCCACCCCTAGGAAGCAGCTGCCCCATAGGGCTCAGAGGGCCTCACAGGAATGAGTGAGTGAAGACCTACAGTCCATTTGATAAACCAACCCCTACCTTATTGTGGTTTCTTCTGAAAGGCTACGCCTAGGGTGGAGGTGAACCCAAAACAAACCTGGCCTTGCATGGACTTGGAGCCTGGCTCTCCTTTATCTGGTGGTCCAAGGAATTTTAAATCTTAAAGTTGGATTAAAGCAGTCCTGGCCATGAGCTTCCCAATCCCCTAAACCTGGTAGGCAGATCCTCTCAAGAAAAGATACTGTATCTTAGAATGAGCAAAAATAAAAGACAAAAGACATGAGATATTGAAACAAACAAACAAAAAATACAGGCTGGGAGCAGTGGCTCACGCCTGTAATCCCAGCAATCTGGGAGGCTGAGGTAGGTCAATCACTTGAAGTCAGGAGTTCCAGACCAGCCTGGCCAACATGGCGAAACCGTGTCTCTACTGAAAATATAAAAATTAGCTGGGCACAGTGCCGCGTGCCTGTAGTCCCAGTTACTCAGGAGGCTGAGGCAGGGGAATCGCTTGAACCCGGGAGGCGGAGGTTGCAGTGAGCCGAGATCGCGCCACTGCATTCCAGCCTGGGTGATGAAGTAAGACTCTGTCTCAAAAAAAAAAAAAAAAAAAAAAAAAGCCAAAATTTAAAACTCAATGGATGGGTTTCAGAGTAACTGAAAGCTGAATAAAATTAATGAAGAGAAATATAGGTCAAAGTAAATGATCCAGAATACATCATGGAGAAAAACAAAAAGGTGAAAAACACAGAATTAGGATAAGAAACTTAGACGAAATAATGAGAAGATTTAATGTATGTCAACTGGGGTCCCAGCAGGAGAGGAGAGAATGAGTTAGAGAAAATCTATAAGGAAATGGCTGATAATTTTTCATAGGATCTTTTCACAGAATTTTCATCAGATATGTCTATCTACAAATTCAAGATTCCATTGAATCATGGCAGGATAAACAGAAAGAAATCCATACCTAGACACACCATAGAAAAATAAAGACAAAGAAAAAACCTGAAAATAACCAGAGGTAATAAAAGGACAGAGTATCTCCAAAGAAGTGACATTTTGACAGTGGATAATAGAAATCGGAGGACAATAGAATGATGATGTACTTGATGAGCTAAAATAAAGCGCCATCCAAATAATTTTTTAAGCAGGGAAAATAATCTTCAATGATGAAAGCAAACTTAAGACAACACAAACAGTTTGTCATAGCAGACCCACACTACACAAATTTCTAAAGGATACTTTAGGCAGAAGGAAAACTACCCTGGATAGAAAGTCAAAGATACAGCAAAGAATGAAGAGTCAGATAAAACATAAATATGTGAATAAACCTAAGTAAACTGACTGTAAGTAATAATAATGTCTTGCTGAGTCTCCAAATACAGAAAGAATTAAAATATATGATAGACATTAACATGTAAATCAAGAAGGAATAAAGTTAAAATGTCCTAAGATCCTTGCATTGGCTGAGATAAGGCTAATGAGACTTACTAATATTACACTTGATAAGTATATAACACATGGTGTTATTTTAAGGGTAACCACTAAAAGAACTGAGACACAGTGTTTAAATTCCAAACTAAGTGGGAGAGGAAATGGAGTGATAAAAACAATCACACAAGGAGAGAAAATTAAAAATTGAACAGAAAAGGAAGGACAAGCAAAGTACAAAATAAGATAGGATATTTAGGTTCAAAAATATTACTACGATGTGCCAGGAACATGAAGAAATATACAAACAATAAATATGATAAGTTATAAAATGTATTAAAAGGAAATAAGTTTATGGGGAAAAATGTAGAATACTGTAGAGAAATTGGAAATACTATGGTGGGATTGGGACAGCTTTTAGTACTAAATAGGGTAGTCAGGGGTGGCCTCATGAAGAAGGTAACCCTTGAGCAAAGATTCCTTCACTCCATAGTGGACCTAAAGATACATATACCTCCAGCTACAACTCTGCTGCTAACTTTGCGGTGAACATTATTTTCAATATATCATATCCTTTCCACATTTGTCACTCCTCCATTTCCTTGAGGGCTTCCAAAAAAATTCTTTCACCCTGGACTTGCCCTGATGATGACAATAGCAGCAGTACTACTATTGATTAGATACCTACTGTTTGGGCCAAGCACTCTTACTAAGTGCTTTGCAAAAGGTCTCATGCAATTTTCTCAACAGCTCTAGAAGAAAGACACTATGATTCCCATTTTACTGACAAGGATGTTAAGACTTAGTTAACTTTTTTTTTTTTTAAATCACATTCTTTAATGGTGGAAATACGAATGTGTTTTATTCTAGTATTCTTTGTTTTGTAAATACATAAAATGAGTATGTCACAATTTCTATCTAGAGGAAATAGGAGTTTTACAAATATAAAGTTGCTATCTATTTTTAAATGGAGCATACTAGCCTCCCTGATCAGTTTATGAAGTACAATTTACATTGACTATTATTTTAAAATTGTTTAAAAAAAAAATCTAGCATAACCTGGAACCTTTACTCCAAATGCATTATGTAACTGAGATTAAAACTTGTTGGGAACATCTAAGTGAGGGGTGGACAACCTTGTTTCTGTGAAGTGCCAGACAGTAAATATTTTCGTCCTTGCAGGCCATACCGTTTTTGTCACAACCACTCAACTCTGCTGTAGCACAAAAGCAGTCATACGCGTAAGCAAATGAGTGTGGCTGTACTCCAATAAAACTGTATTTACAGAAACAGGCAGCAGTCTGGATTTGTCCTGTGGTCTGTAGTTTGCTGACCCCTGATCTAAGTGATCATACGCCCAGCTCCATTAGGTGTACTATAATATCTGTTTCAAAAAGGAATGCAATCTGAGCAAGATAGAATGATATTGCCTTCCCTCTGTTTTCAAGGAGAGTAGAAATGGCAGCAGTGGAGGGATAGAAGTACATGGTTTACTTGTACATACGGTCATTGTGCCTCTGGAAGCGCTAAGATCTGTGTATCTGAACTCAGAGCAATTTATTAACCACACTCTTTTTAGATTTAGTCTGATTATGGTCTTTTTGTTTATTTATTCTTTTTTTTTATACTTTAAGTTCTAGGGTACATGTGCACAACGTGCAGGTTTGTTACATATGTATGCATGTGCCATGTTGGTGTGCTGCACCCATTAACTCGTCATTTACAGTAGGTATATCTCCTAATGCTATCCCTCCTCCCTCCCCCCTCCCCAAAATAGGCCCCGGTGTGTGATGTTTATTTGTTTATTCTTAACTGATTTTACTATGACACAGTATTCAGAATCCTTATACCACTTCTCTTTCCAACCAAATTTCGAACCAGGGCTTAAAGTAATATTTTCCCAAGTGCACGACAGGTATTGTGGTAGGCTGTGTTTTTAGGTGGTACCCCAATAAGTCATTAAATAAACATTAATAAGCAGAATTATGTATAGTCTTCTTTCAGTCTTTATTAATATGTTTGAGAAAATTTAGTTTTAATATAGCATAAACAACCAACATAGCCTCTGTTTTTTGTTTTTGTGTAAGTGAGAATAGCCGTCAAGGTCACAGCATTTGGAAAGGAACAATACTTTGCTGGACTTTTGTAGTGCTATTGTTTTAGTTTGTTCTGTTTCTTTTTAAGGTTACCTTCTGTTTATGGCAAGTGATACTGTTTCCTGTTAATGAAAGTGGTATAATTTAAAAAAAAATTATCTAAGTAAAGAGAGTCAACTTAAAGGACATTTCCTGAAGAAAGAGATTCAAATTATGAGAAGAAATTGGTATGAGAGAGATTCTCCATTGCTGGCTTGAAGATGGAAGGGGCTGTAGCACAAACTGAGTGGCCCCTGGCTGATAGCCAACAAGGAAATGGACCTTCAGTCCTACAGCTGCCAACAACTTGAATGAGCTTGGAAGTGGATTCTTCCCTACAACCTGTAGATAAGAGCCCAGCCCAAGTAACACCTTGATTTCAGCATTGTGAGACCCTAAGCAAACAACCTAGCTGAGACACCTGGACTCCTGACCTACAGAAACTGCTAGATAATAAATGTGTGTTTTAAGCTGGTAGATTTGTAGTGATTTGCTGTGCAACAGTCAAAAACTAATGCAGCCTATAGGCTTTATTCTTACTGCTCTTAAAACAGAGACCATGCCCTCCTCCCCCAACACCACTGCTTCCCCCAAGACAAAGAGACTGAGACTGAGGAGTCTTTCTGTGGCTGGCTTATTTCTCATAACATAATGTAAGACTTAGTTAACTTTAAAATCTTATACAGTACCCC
>NW_012102132.1:3746053-3799937 GCF_000951045.1 Mandrillus leucophaeus
GAATTATGTATAGTCTTCTTTCAGTCTTTATTAATATGTTTGAGAAAATTTAGTTTTAATATAGCATAAACAACCAACATAGCCTCTGTTTTTTGTTTTTGTGTAAGTGAGAATAGCCGTCAAGGTCACAGCATTTGGAAAGGAACAATACTTTGCTGGACTTTTGTAGTGCTATTGTTTTAGTTTGTTCTGTTTCTTTTTAAGGTTACCTTCTGTTTATGGCAAGTGATACTGTTTCCTGTTAATGAAAGTGGTATAATTTAAAAAAAAATTATCTAAGTAAAGAGAGTCAACTTAAAGGACATTTCCTGAAGAAAGAGATTCAAATTATGAGAAGAAATTGGTATGAGAGAGATTCTCCATTGCTGGCTTGAAGATGGAAGGGGCTGTAGCACAAACTGAGTGGCCCCTGGCTGATAGCCAACAAGGAAATGGACCTTCAGTCCTACAGCTGCCAACAACTTGAATGAGCTTGGAAGTGGATTCTTCCCTACAACCTGTAGATAAGAGCCCAGCCCAAGTAACACCTTGATTTCAGCATTGTGAGACCCTAAGCAAACAACCTAGCTGAGACACCTGGACTCCTGACCTACAGAAACTGCTAGATAATAAATGTGTGTTTTAAGCTGGTAGATTTGTAGTGATTTGCTGTGCAACAGTCAAAAACTAATGCAGCCTATAGGCTTTATTCTTACTGCTCTTAAAACAGAGACCATGCCCTCCTCCCCCAACACCACTGCTTCCCCCAAGACAAAGAGACTGAGACTGAGGAGTCTTTCTGTGGCTGGCTTATTTCTCATAACATAATGTAAGACTTAGTTAACTTTAAAATCTTATACAGTACCCCGTAGTTAATACACTGCAGAGCTAGGGTTTCAACAGGAAATCGGCATAGCCATAAGGTCTGTGAACTCTCCGCTATCCATGCTGCATCTTGTGCCAACCACTATTGCCAAGAATGAGAAAAAGTGAATTTAGAAGAATTTAAAGATTCCACAAATGGTCAGTAGATGCTGTTTGACACATTAAAGACACTCAACATGCATTTGGCTGGCTGAGGATTCATAGAGGAGATTTTTATGATCAAGGACAAGCTACAAAAAAATGCAGAAAGAACAGGGTCTACAGACTAGAGTGGTAAGCCACTGTTCAGTCCTTTTCAACAACTATACCTCCTGTCACCTTTTTGGTCTTGGTGTTGGGGGAGGAGGGCATGGTCTCTGTTTTAAGAGCAGTAAGAATAAAGCCTATAGGCTGCATTAGTTTTTGACTGTTGCACAGCAAATCACTACAAATCTACCAGCTTAAAACACACATTTATTATCTAGCAGTTTCTGTAGGTCAGGAGTCCAGGTGTCTCAGCTAGGTTGTTTGCTTAGGGTCTCACAATGCTGAAATCAAGGTGTTACTTGGGCTGGGCTCTTATCTACAGGTTGTAGGGAAGAATCCACTTCCAAGCTCATTCAAGTTGTTGGCAGCTGTAGGACTGAAGGTCCATTTCCTTGTTGGCTATCAGCCAGGGGCCACTCAGTTTGTGCTACAGCCCCTTCCATCTTCAAGCCAGCAATGGAGAATCTCTCTCATACCAATTTCTTCTCATAATTTGAATCTCTTTCTTCAGGAAATGTCCTTTAAGTTGACTCTCTTTACTTAGATAATTTTTTTTTAAATTATACCACTTTCATTAACAGGAAACAGTATCACTTGCCATAAACAGAAGGTAACCTTAAAAAGAAACAGAACAAACTAAAACAATAGCACTACAAAAGTCCAGCAAAGTATTGTTCCTTTCCAAATGCTGTGACCTTGACGGCTATTCTCACTTACACAAAAGCAAAAAACAGAGGCTATGTTGGTTGTTTATGCTATATTAAAACTAAATTTTCTCAAACATATTAATAAAGACTGAAAGAAGACTATACATAATTCTGCTTATTAATGTTTATTTAATGACTTATTGGGGTACCACCTAAAAACACAGCCTACCACAATACCTGTCGTGCACTTGGGAAAATATTACTTTAAGCCCTGGTTCGAAATTTGGTTGGAAAGAGAAGTGGTATAAGGATTCTGAATACTGTGTCATAGTAAAATCAGTTAAGAATAAACAAATAAACATCACACACCGGGGCCTATTTTGGGGAGGGGGGAGGGAGGAGGGATAGCATTAGGAGATATACCTACTGTAAATGACGAGTTAATGGGTGCAGCACACCAACATGGCACATGCATACATATGTAACAAACCTGCACGTTGTGCACATGTACCCTAGAACTTAAAGTATAAAAAAAAAGAATAAATAAACAAAAAGACCATAATCAGACTAAATCTAAAAAGAGTGTGGTTAATAAATTGCTCTGAGTTCAGATACACAGATCTTAGCGCTTCCAGAGGCACAATGACCGTGTGTACAAGTAAACCATGTACTTCTATCCCTCCACTGCTGCCATTTCTACTCTCCTTGAAAACAGAGGGAAGGCAATATCATTCTATCTTGCTCAGATTGCATTCCTTTTTGAAACAGATATTATAGTACACCTAATGGAGCTGGGCAGTATGATCACTTAGATCAGGGGTCAGCAAACTACAGACCACAGGACAAATCCAGACTGCTGCCTGTTTCTGTAAATACAGTTTTATTGGAGTACAGCCACACTCATTTGCTTACGCGTATGACTGCTTTTGTGCTACAGCAGAGTTGAGTGGTTGTGACAAAAACGGTACGGCCTGCAAGGACTAAAATATTTACTGTCTGGCACTTCACAGAAACAAGGTTGTCCACCCCTCACTTAGATGTTCCCAACAAGTTTTAATCTCAGTTACATAATGCATTTGGAGTAAAGGTTTCAGGTTATGCTAAATGACTATGTTTCCTACCTCCTCAATTCTTCTTCAAGTGAATTCAGCATGTCAATTATACTTAGAATTGCACTTGTCCAAGAATTGATACTGCACTACCAGGATTATCAAATTCTACATCTCATGGCATAACCCTACCTATGCTCCTTGTGCTTTTGTTAAACATTTATCCTACACCTCATTACCAAGAGGTCATCTAAACAGAAAGTCAGACCACCTCTTACGATGCTGTTCTTTTAAAACAATAAACTTTATTTTTCAGAATAGTTTTAGATTATCAAAAAAAAATTACAAAGATAGTACAGAGACTTCCATATACCCTGAATCTAGTTGCCCTATTATTAACATCTTCCATTAGAATGGTACATTTGTTATAATTAATGGACCAATACTGATAAATCAGCATTAACTCAAGTCCATTCTTTATTTGGATTTCCTTAGTTTTTACCTAAATGCCCTTTTTCTGCTCCAGGATCCCGTCCAGCATACCAAATTACATTTAGTCATCATTCTCCTTCAGCCCCTCTTGGCTCTGACAGTTTCTCAGACTTACCTTGTTTTTGATGACCTTGACAGTTCAAATCACCTCATGGAACTAATCTAGCATTAATCCTGTATAAGATGTCTAACACATTAGCTGAGGCCATGGGCTACTCCTAGTTTCTTCCTGTGTCCTCATATAATCAAATACTTCATGACTGAAGAGTAAAAGAAATGAAAAGCTTACAGAAAAGGGCTTTTGTCAGAAGTAATAACAAACAAAAGGACTAAAATGATGTCATTTGAATATTACCTAAAATGCAAAATTTCAGAAGGGGTTTTTATGAAAAATATGTAGTCATTCTACTACTATATTTTAGCTAAAGAAGAAGTAGTAGTAGTAGTAGCAGTAGTAGTCAGTATTTTTGACCCTGACTCAACTCTGACTCCATTCAAGGAAAAACAACCTGGGAGAAAATGCAAAGCCTATGCTGACCTTGCTTTCTTCCTCACAAAAAAAAAAAAAAAAAAAGAGAGAGAGAATCCAATTATGTCACCTAGAAAGACACATTTATACTGCTTAACATTAAGTGCTCCAAATGAAAGACTAAAACTGAAGAAAAGATGAAAAATGCATGCAAGAATCAAGACTTTAAAACAGTATATCTGTTATGCAATTCATTGCAGGGTTGTAGGCAATTAGAGTTTCCTCAAACAACTTTCAAAGAGCCAGCTATAACAGAGAAGAAATGAGTTCCACTGCACATTCCTATTTTATTTTGGCTGTAATATTAGTAAATAACACCTAAAGCACTAAATAACAAAAAGTATATCTACTGAAAAGATGATGGACCACAATTCTTTCTAGGGAACACATCAAAAAAGCCATTATCATTTCATTTCTGAGAAAATTCTGGTGCTTCTACAATATACAATACAGAGTTACTGTGCTTAATGAGATTGTATTAGGTTGGCAAAAGTAATTGCGGTTTTTGCTGTTACTGTTTTTTTTGGAGATGGAATCTCGCTCTGTTGCTCAGGCTGGAGTGCAGTGGCATGATCTCAGCTCACTGCAACCTCTGCCTCCTGGGTTCAAGCAATACTCCTGCCTCAGCCTCCTGAGTGGCTGGGTCTATAGGCGCACACCACAACGCCCAGCTAATTTTTTGTATTTTAGCAGAGACAGGGTTTTTGCCTAGGCTGGTTTCAAACTCCTGAGCTCAGGCAATCCGCCCGCCTTGGCCTCCCAAATTGCTGGGATTACAGGCGTGAGCCACCACGCCCAGCCAGTTTTTGCTATTACTTTTAATGGCGAAAACCACAATTGCTTTTACACCAACCTAATAGTTTGTTACTACCATATAACAGACTAGATTTTTTTTTTTACTTTTAAGTTCTAGGATACATGCGTAGGACGTGCAGGTTAGCTACATAGGTAAACGTGTGCCATGGTGTTTTGTTGCACCTATCAACCCATCACCTAGGTATTAAGTCCAGCATGCATTAGTTATTTTTCCTAATGCTCTCCCTCCCCCACCACAGGCCCCAGTGTGTGTTGTTCCCCTCCATGTCCATATGTTCTCATTGTTTAGCTCCCACTTACATGTAAGAACATGCGGTGTTTGGTCTTCTGTTCCTGTATTAGTTTGCTGAGGATAATGGCTTCCACCCACGTCCCTGTAAATGACATGATCTTGTTCCTTTTTATGACTGCATAGTATTCCATCGTGTATATGTACTGCATTTTCTTTATCCAGATATCAGACTAGAATTTTAAGCATGTTTTAGACCTTTGATTTCCCACAAATATTTAGCTAATCTGCAATACAAACAATCCAAAGTACTATGTATCTTCTGCTTTCATTTCCAGAACAGATGAAATGGATCTCAACACTAGCTAAGGAAATTGCATTATGCTAAAAGTCTCATCTATAGGTAATACACTATTAATCAAGACTAATCATTCTTTTTGAAAGTGATCACTCAGCTAAAACCTCAACTCTAGTACATAAAATGCATTATAATGATCAGAAAATAAAGACAATTATAGTGATCAGTCCAGTTAGCAAAGGCTATTATTTCAATTACTGCTCAAGATACTCTTAGCTCTGCAATAATGTTGCTTTTCACAGAACAGACAATCACGAATGGTAACAGATGCTTACTGGTTTGCATTAGTGGTTGATTCAAACACACAACGCTTAATGTTTATCAAACTTAACAAAACATTAAACTATCAACCACAGTGTATAACACTAAAGTCATTAAAGCAAATCTGCTTTTATTGCTTTAAAATCTTGGTGAGTCCTATCCTAAACTAAGAAGTCATTGCTTAGCAGAATAGTTTCAATAATGTGTTCTTTAAAAAGTGAAATTCTGCATTATATCTCTGCCTAGAGTAGAATTGATGAGAGAACAAATATTTGAAAATAACCATGGAAATACTCTTTGGTTTTTCCTTAAGTTTCAGTGAGTCTTCTTTACCACTTAACTAAACATTGTGGCCTCCTTTTCCTGTTGAAATGCCTCTCTTCATAACTCAGATGCTGTAGAGCATTTGCAAAATCATTTTAGCTTTCTTCCTTTTCCCACCTTTAACCTCCCATGCAGAACATCTTGGTGTACTCCAAGACTCAGCCATGCTACTCTTCTAATCATCAGAAACAGCACTACGGGGTCATTTCACTTTAACCCACAACCTACTGTTTATGCTCTCTCGCTCTAGAGTACTGAAGAAAGTGATGTTAAGAATAATACGAAGGTCGGGGGTAGGGATTGGTGGAGAGGACTGTAGGGGAAACAAAAATACACTTTAAATGAAGCATAATAGGGAGGTGTAATAACGCTTCTTTTAAAAAGCTATATTGGTTAGCACATTAGTGTATAATGATAAAGAAAAAAATAATGTACTTCAATACCAGTACAAAAGTAGACTTAAAATAGTGGAAACCATAATTAATACAATTTGATACTTTAAAAAGTCTGGTTTTAGTATTTAAACAGAAAAAAAGTAATCCCAATGAATATACTTTCAGGAGCATAAACATGAAAATGGAAAAAATAGTTTAACTGCATGGTACAGAAAACTGATCACAGAGTTGGCTTAGTGGAACCATCCGGACTGGGAAATATTTTCTTAACAAAAAATTTCATTAATAGTTGTTTAATTATGATTAAAATATTTGTATTTAAATCTAAGTAGTCAAAAACATCCACAGGTCAAAAGTCCTATACTTGCCATAGAAACATAAAAGGATTACCTGTTCACATGTCATCTTTATCATAATCTTCCAACAAGAGCAACAGTAGCAATGATAAAATTATTAGTAACAGGTACTTTATTAGTATTAGTATGTATTGGTATATTATTATTATTACAGCTATTGAGTACTTACTATATGTCAGTCATGTTTCTAAGAGGTACTGGTATTAACTCACTTAATTCTCATAACTCTCTAAGGTAGCATATTTATCACCATTTTACAGATAAGGAAATCGAGTTTCAGAGAAGTTAAATAACTTGGCTGTAGCCCCAGAGCAAGCAACTGGTTCAGTCAGAATCTGGATCCTAAAATTCCAGATCCAAAGTCCATGACTCTTTTAATCAATATGCTCTCCTTGTCTCATACCTATTATCAGACATATGCCAAGGTCCCCTATTGAAGTTATCTAATCTTTATCTCTTTCATTAGAAGATTCACTTATTGTATATATTGAGAAGGTATACAGATTTCAGTTGCCTTATATGTTTATGTTCTGTAGGACTTTAGGCTTTTAAAAAAATAGTATATAGCAAGTATTCACTTATATGAGAAAAATACTGTATATGTACCCATCAAAATTTATAGAAAGCATCTCTCTTTATAATCAATATTTACTTTAAAAACAATTTTCACATTTATTAAAGTGAATTTAACACTGCATATTGATTTAGATTCCTTTCTGCTGAAAGACTGCACTATTAATTGGCACTAAAAACATCTTGTTCCTAATTGGTTAGGTGGTGATACAAAACTAGAATATCAAAAATATTTCTTTTGAAGTAATTCTACAGTAATGTGGCACTGACAATTCCACTAAATATCTTGTAGTCAAATAAACTATTCGAGGCAGGCACAGAGTCACACTTCCATATATTTGGCACTAGGGCAAAAGTCAAGATATATGGGTGTCCAGTTCTAGCTTTGCAACTAACTGGTTATATATTTTTAAGTTACAGTCACTCTGAGCCAGTTTCCTCATTTTTAATTGAGTGGGTTAGAACTAGATAAATACTTTCATGTTTTCAAGCTCTAAACTCTGACTTCAGGAAAAACCATAAAGAAGTGGAGATTTATTCATAGATTTTTCTACTGACTGTCCCTCTCTCATCGACCACCACAAGACAATCAACCTCTCTGACTGGAGATTGGAACAGGTGTGTTCTAGTTCTAAATGCATCACTAACTATTAGTTCCAACTCTCTGGGGCTTCATTTTTTCAAGCTCTAAATTCTGACTTCAGGAAAAACCATAAAGCAGTGGAGATTTATTCATAGGTTTTTCTACTGACTATCCCTCTCTGTTTCATCGACCACCACAAGACAATCAACCTCTCTGACTGGAGATTGGAACAGGTGTGTTCTAGTTCTAAATGCATCACTAACTATTAGTTCCAACTCTCTGGGGCTTCCTTCAAATAGGGGAATGAGACTGGTCTCCAATCTTTTTTTACGGATGAGTAACTTTATTTACCCAAAGATTTAGTATTACCAATCGGGAGCAGGAGGGAGAATACTTAGGAGACAACAGCCATTTCCACAGTGGACAGGAAAGGTTTGTTCCCAATAGAAGTTACCAGATTTCAGTCCCATTGCCAAATAGACATGATGAGCAAGGAAGAAATCTATAGTAGTAACTTAATACCACCAGAAAGATCAAAGCCCAGAGGGTGAGGGTATGGCAATAAATATTAGACATATTTCTAATCCTCTTTTGTTTGAAATACTTATTACCCTGTGGTACTGGAATGCCTGTGCCTACAAAAGCAGTTATTCAATAACGTACTTGCTGGTTTGAATTCTGGCCAATCACATCCAACTATAACATTTACCAAAGGATTTACTTAATCCACTTCTAAAATAATAAAACTATCTTAAGAAATCATTTAACAATTCTATACCATTGTAGATATTATGGGAAGAGTTCTTCCTTCTTCCCATATCTACATAGGGTAATAAAGCACAAAGGTATAGACATAGTGGTGATGGCTACACAACATTGTAAATGTAATGAATGCCACTAAATTGTACACCTATAAATGGTGAAAATGGCAAATTTCATGTTATATAATTTTACCACAATTAAATTTTTAATGGGAAAGAAATAAAAAATACACATTTTAGACACAATGCCTCTTATTTTCATGAGGTGTGAAGATATGTTTTAAAAAATTAACTAGCATGTGTTTTAAGTGAAATAAGTAGATTCTGGTGCTTCCATTTTAAAGCACCAACTTCTTCACTAATAGCACTAACCAACATCAATCACATAATTGCACAAATCATTCTTAAAAAAAAAAAAACAGAAAATGATATTTATTTGGGATTAGGGCATTGCAATGAAAATATGTGTGCCACAGTAAACTATGTGTGTATTCAGGGAAGTAAAGGAAGACAAAGATTTTCAAAGAAAAAATGAGAAGGATTACATAATTGTTTTTAGGTCATTGTCCTTGGCTTCAAGGATCAATAATAAGGCTGGGCAGATGTCCTCAACAGAAGTGTTCTTCTTTTTTTTGTATAAGGTTGCAATGGCCTTTGCGCAAGGTCACGGTTTTTGCAGTCTTTCCTGACTTTTCAAAAAATTTTTTATTTCCATAGGTTTTTGTGTATTTTTTGCAAAGCAAGCTGCCAATAAATTATTTACATATTCAAAAAATATCCTTCACTGTAGAGAAATCACTATGGGTTCCTTTTCAAGCTGAGTTTTGTCAGTTTTTCCCTCAAATTCATTCATTTGTAACTCTCATGTAACAAAGTCTTCAGAAACACAACAAGTGTAAATGTAACAGTTTTCAGAACTGTAACATGAGGTTCTTAAAATGTTTCTAAGAATGATACAATGGACTTTGGGGACTGGTGGGAGGGACGGGTGGGAGGGGGGTGAGGGATAAAAGACTATACATTGGGCCCAGTGTATTTTAAAATCTGGAAATCCTGCAAAAGAGCCAAATGTTTATTATAAATAAAGCTGCTCTATTTGTCTATCCCTTAGAACTACTGCCTATGTTAAAGACTTCCTTAAATTATCAATCAAAAAATTTACTAAACTTTTGAGCTCAGCAAAGATAATTTTATATATCAAAGACAAAAATATGCTAATAAAATGATCTTACCTTATAGAAATTAAAAGTCATAGTTCACTGTACACAGGCAAATGACAGAATAGATCTTAAGGGACTCTAATAGATAGCTGTACAGGGAGATGATGGAGAACTGGAAAGTAAATAGGCCTGATAGAAAAATGCAGATTATTGTGGTGACTAGAGCTATTGTCATGTAAGAAATGGTATGCATCAATCTGTTATTATACTAAACAAATTTGAAACTTTTTCAAAAAGTGCTACAAGAGTACAGCAGTCCCCTACCCTTATCCACGTGGAATACATTCCAAGACCCCCAGTGGATGCCTGAAACTGTGGATAGCACCAAATCCCATATATACTATGATTTTTCTGATACATACATACATACCTATGACAAAGTTTATTTTATAAATTAGGCGCAGTAAGAGACTAACAACGAATAATAACATAGAATAATTACAACAATATACTATAATAAAAGTTACTTAAATGTGGCTACCCCTCTCAAAATACTTTATTTTTGAACTACTGTTAACATTTATGAACTACTGTTGAACACATGTAACAAACCATGGAAAGCAAAACCTTGGATAAGGGGGGACTACTGTATGTAATTTCATTTATGATTACTTTGTTACTTTGAAGAAAATCAATTTAGCTAATGGCATTAAGAACATGAAGGAGGACTTCCCATTCTAAAAGTATTCCTAAGCATTCAGATTAACAAAAAGAGACTCAGCATCAGACTTCTTGAAACCCAAACAGAAACATTTGGTGGATTCAAGACTTATGGTTATTTTTAAAACAGAACTTACTTTTATTTCAGGAAGCTACCATTTCTCCAGCATCCTCAAATAATGAGAATTGTTTCACATTTTTTGAACAGGTAAAAATATACAAGTTGCTCTACTGAATCCCAAGAATGACAACTTATAAGAACAAAAGGCATCACATATACTATGCCCATGCATCCTTATGATTCATTTTAGACAACTGTTTTGTCCTCTGCTTTGTGGTTTTCAGAGTGATCTCCATATGCATCCCCAATTTAATAGGTTTACTAATAATACTATAAGTAAGCTCTATGTACTTCTACAACTTTGGAAGCTGGTCCTACTTCCTAGCATCTCATTTCACTTGTATAACAACACTGAGAGAGATCAAGGTACTTTTCAATTTGTCATTTTCTCAGCACTTCTAAAAGGGAAGAAGACATTATTACTCCTATTTTAAAGATTAAACAAATGGAAGTACAGGTAGCAGCACAAAGAGGGCTTCCGGTAACATTCTAGTTTCTTGACTTGGGTGCTGGTTACAGGAATGTGTTCAGTTTGTAAAAGCTCATCAAGCTACATACTAATAATAATTTATATACTCTTCTGTATGCCATGTTATACTTCAACAGGAAGTTTGGATTCAGATTCCAAAATACCCAGAGACTTGCCTATGGTCAGTGGTAGAGGCCAGCTCAGATGCAAGCCATGTGTCTCCTACATAGTTCTCAGTGCTCTACATCAAACTGCCCATGTTGCTTTCACTGTTAATAATTTCCTCCCACTTGATCTGTTATTTCTCCTTTGATCATTACCAAAATATTCTGCCTCATCCTTGGAATATACCTGGAACACCACACTTAAACCTTCTCTTCGGGCAGATCCAATCTTATACACATGTGGTAATATGTATTTCCACAACACTCAAGCCTCAGTCTAGCCAGGAGATCCAAATGTATTTCACTAATTAATTGCCTTGCTTTGGATATCTGACTGCAACCCTTATAATTACTGCATTACGTACATTTTAAAACTATAAGATATGTCACTATACATCTATTTAAGCCAATCCTTACACTTTACTTTAAAATGCTAACAATTAAAATATGGGGGAGAAAAGAAAATCTCACATCTCTTAGATCCTCCGAAATACAGGAAAAGGTTAATAGACCAACTCTACAGAAACCAGATTTGGTTACATAAATATTTCACATCTTCTATCTATCTTTCCAGCCTCATCTCTCAATACCATCTAGACACACACTGCATCCAGCTATACTAACCATAATTATCTTTAAAGGATTATGTTCTCATCTGCCCCCAATGCCTTTGTGTAAACTTTATATAAACTGTTTCCTCTGCTTAGAATACACTTCCCCTGGTCTAATTCCTCTCTACTATCCCTTCAAGATTTAGCTTAAGTATCTAAGAATTGTTTTCATTTCCCCTCAGACCAAGTTAAGCTCTCTTCCCCTTGGTGCTCACAAAGCATAAGACTGCAGTATACTAGTAGAAGGAAAAACGGATCAAGAATTACAAGACTCACTGATAAAATATTCAAGTACGTTATGGAGTTTGAAAGACAGCTCTATTCAGAAGATGAATCACTGCCTTGATTCTTACTCTTGAAGTAGGTTCAGTTCCCTTTTGATTCTGTTGTAGCACTTCCATGGCTTCCTTCACAATACTCACCACCATTGAATTTTAAACAATTGTTTGTAGAATTATTTAACCTATCTCTCCCTCTCTAACTTGCAAGCTCCATGACAGAAAGGACAGCTTCTATATTATTCACAACTGTACCCTCTGGGCCCAGAAGACCCTGGACCATAATAATCATTCAATAAATTTCGTAGACTGAATGTTTCCAAAAAGCTTCACGACATTTTGGGTCACCTGACATACCATTTTAGTTTACTACTTCAAAAATGATATTCTGACATCATACCAAAGGTGCTTCATATATGCCAACTTAAATTTATAGAAATGATTATTACAAAATGATCATAACTACTATGGCCAAACTAAGAAAGGGAAATAATTCAATTTATTATTTCTGTGTTTACTTCCTCTATTAAACCAAGTTCCCAAATGGCAGGGACCATCTACAATTAGAGCAAGGTAGCTACACAGTTCAGACTTTGGAGTTGAACATCCTTAGACTCCTAGCTTTACCACTCAACAGCCTGGTAACCCTGGGCAAGTGGCTTGCATCTCTCTGAGCCTTGGTTTACATATATCCATAAAGTGAAGATAACACCACCTATCTCTCGGGATTGTTGTGAGGATAAAATGAATATACATAAAGTAAAATGTTTACCACTGTGCCTGGTATTTAATAAGCACTCAATGAAAACCAACTACTATTTACTATTATTAAGCCTTATGGTGTGGTAAAAGGCTGATAGTTGGTGTTCAAATGTTTATTGTTTGATAACTCTTCCCTTCATATCTCATAGGATATGAAAATATTTAAAACATTATGGAAAATAAGATTCTAATAAAGGCCAGGTACTATTTACTCTCTTCTTTGACATGTTAATTTTTTAAAGATTAAAAACAAAAGAAATACCTTGAGGAATCCTAATCAAGAAACACTGAAATGTAGAGAAGTCACAACACTACATCTCAAGTTAAACAGCATAAAGGATTCTCTTGTATAACTTGACTTTTGAGGCTAACTCTCAGTCTAGCATGCTGTTAAAAGGTAGAGCTCAGGAGTTTAAGTCTTACTAAAATTGATCGAGCACATTTACATAAAGGTAAGTTTAAGAATATATAAGTACTAGAGAAATCGGCCACAAAAGAATGTAATACTTTCCATTTAGAGGAGAAAATGATTAGACACCATCCAAAGGGTAAATGTGGGAGAACATATAAAATCCTGGTTGTAGGTTCACTTTCTTCTTAACCATGGTTGCTCTCACTGAGGACTGGAACCCAGACCCTGGGTAAACTGCATCATTTGGTGGCTGAAATAGGAAAATGGCTGGCACAATATTTATTAACAGGATCACACGGAGATCACACTGTCCATTTTTTCTTGACCATTTCCCCATCATTGATGAACTCCTTTCTTGGCAATTACATTCACATATTTCTTCTGTCATACTTTTTCCTTGTCTTTTATAAATGTTCATGTCCTTAAAAAATCATTTCCCTTAGTCCTAATTTCTCCCAATTTATAAGTCTAAAAAGTAAATAAACCCCAAGCTGCCCATCAACACTTGGAATATACCTATATCAAGGAAAAGGAAAGACTTTAAGGAAAAATAGTCTTAACTAATCCCATCAGTTTCTAACCAATTCACAGTGACTCTTAAAGCTGGTTACTCTTGTTAGGTAGTGGCAAAACATCTGGTAATATCATATACCAAATGAGGCTATAGTTTATGGAACTGTAGGACATTTTCGGGATATGGATGTATGATGGTTTCCTCTTGCAGCTTTTGAGCCCAGTCCTAGGAAAGACCAAATAGAACTTGAGCCAGCCATTCTGTGCCTGCAGCCTTCAATCTAAATTAACTGCAAGTCACATAATTTGAAGCTTTGGAGGACTACAAACATCAACAGCTCCTGTACTCTCAAACTGAGGTGATTATAAGCAGTAACTCAGAGAAGTGGCTGTCTTAGCAGGAGATGAAACCACAACCCCAAGCTGTTTTAAGAGTTCCCTTCAGGACAAGGAAGAAAACTAGCCAGCAAAAATCAGATTAAGGGTGTTGCCTACCTTGAGGCAGCTAGCTATTAACTCAAAAGCGAAAAGAAAAGGGCAGAGCACAGAGGCCAGTAAGTAGAAGAATTTTCAGGCTAAGAAACTATGTCTAGATGTGGCTTCTTCCCCATGGAGCTTACTAAAAACAAAAAGAAAAATATTGACATTTTTTGAGGGAACGATATTGTCATGGAAACCCCAAAACTGCCCTGCAGCAGCTAATAGCTATTAAATCTCTAAAATAATTCATGGCTGCAAACCTCAACAATAATATGTCAGCTATGAAAGCCGTGTAGTCCCCAAGAAAAATAAGCTCCCCAAAGAGCATTTCAGATAGGGCCATGGAGAAGAATGGACAATAAAGAATCTCCAGAGAACAGCCAGGGGCCTGCTTGGAGCAAAGGAAATCATCCTGTACTAGTCAGTTCATCCCAATTGTTGCTTTGACTCTGCTGTCCATTTCAGTAACCATGCCTGCACTTCCTTTGGCAATTAAGTGCTACTGGTTCTTGCCATCCTGGGATCAAATAACCCCCACTGTATTTAGGTTTCCCAATCGGTGGCCGCAGTTCCGCTGTTAATTTCTCACTGATCACAGAGCTCTTCAAGGATGCTGGGGCTCCCCTCACAAATTTCTTTCCCAGGCAAAGGAAAATTCCCCTAGAGCAGAGTTGGGGCCTGCCAGATGGGCCATCCAAGAAGCCAGGACAGACAGTCTTTGCTTTTCCTGCCCAGTAGGATCTGCTAAATGCTATGTTTCCTACTCTCTCCTTTTTGGTTGGGTGGGAACTTTTATTAAAGTTATCCTATTCTTTTTCTATCTATGTAACAATGAAGGAGGGGGCAGTTTGTGGGACATCAGACTACAAGAAGCCACACCTAGACCTAATTGAGAGGACTGTGCATCACCAAGAAATCAAAGACTTAAAAGTTGGATACAGTAACTAGATAAGATTTCGGGGTGTTTCCATTAAGGAAGGGGTAAGCATGTGGGAAGATGACTTGAGTAAGGACTGGACAGCTAAAGAGGTGTACTGTAGCAAAGATTATTAATCATCCATCTGCTTCTTTTTACTGTCAGAAGGCCATTGATGCTGGGTTCCAATGTGCTTAAGTAAAAACACATTTCCTAGCTTTGTGGTAGATGAGACAGTCATGTGATACAGCTTGGCCAATGAGATAAAAGCAAACTTCAATAGATGTGGTTCACAGCAAAGCTCTTTTAAGAGGTCTTACTGAGCTGGCAGGCACCATTTTGCTCCTCCCTGTCTTCCAACCTGCCTGGAACACAAATGGGATGACTGGAGATTCAGGAGCCATCTTATAACTAGGAGCACACAACAAGGATGGCTGGGAAGAAATTCAATGCTTAGGGCCCTAATGACATCCTGGAGGCACTCTATCAACCCTGGAATGTTTAATTCTCTCATTTCATGACAGAAAAATGAATCCAAATTTACTTAAGCCACTATTATTTGGGTTTTCTGTTCCACATTGCAAATTTCAATTCTTGATACATACAGAATCCTGTAACTTACTGAAGAATTTGCCAAATTTAATAGAAACTCACATTAGACAGAATCTGTAAAAAGCCATATCAGCTACTTTCAAAATGCGATACCAAGTTTACTAAGTCTGACTGCCACATATTTGTCATCTATATGTTGCCCCATGTCCACTTCAGGCATGGTTAATCAATTAGGGCACTCTCTGCCAATAAATTGGAAATAAGTCAATAAAAATGTCTCAACTCCAAGTCTCAACAGCTACAATTGATATTAACCTGGCACTCAATAAAGAACCTATTTTCCATTTGTATCAGCTTAAGTTTCTCTCAGCTCTAGAATTCTAGGATTCTGAGACAAAATTACAAACCTTACAATGTCAAAAATTTGTCAAGTAAAGATTTCTACACATATTAAGTAACTCAGATCTGTTTATAAAAATCTAATTCTACAACTTTGGGTAAGTCACATTTTCACAAAAAACCTGTTTTTTCATTTATGAGATGGAAAAAGAAAAATCTGCTTACCTCATACAGTTGATGTGAATGTCATATATAAAATGTGTTAACAAACTTTGAACCTTAAGTTACTATGAACATGTAAATTATTAATAAATCTATAATATATAATTTATCCCTCACAATTAGCAAAAACAATTTGCCACCCATTAGGAACACTCAACACCTAAAATTAAGTCTATTTCAAGAGCATGGTTACACTGTCTTGTGTAGTGGTATGAGAACTCTACTAAGATTCCATTCTTCTGATTTTATACCAAAGGTATAAAACAGACCAGGGTGGAGGGAGCACAGAAAGTTCAAGGTTATACCCTAATGGTCTCCATTGCTTTAATTTTGCCAGATAGAAATAATACCACCATTCATGGAAGAATTCAGATTTTACCCTACTGGGTTAATCGTTTACAAACAATGAAGAAAAAGTAGTTTCATTATGGTGAGGGGGAGTTTACCACACATATGTGGCTTTTTCTTAATTCAAAGAAAAGGGGAGAAATCTCCTCAGCTCTATAGACCAAAATTTACAACAAGGTAAAAATAACTAGGCAAGTTTAATTAAATCAGCAAGCATTTGGTTGCCTACCAAGTATTATAATCTGTTGCTATTACAATAGTGAATAACATAGGACCCCCAACCTCAAGAAGAGCAGTGAAGTAACCCCTTTGGATTCAAGTCTTAGTGCCTAGGATAAATGTAATTGAAGCTTCAGTGCTTAGAGAAGGTTGGGTAATATATTTAAAAAAGCACTCAATTAACATTTCACTATCAGCAGCCTTTACAACAGCTGCTACCATACATGTTTCCAGTTGAAGCATATTAACATATTCCAAAGCTTACTTCGATTTCCTTTTCAAAACTTTGGAACCCCTGGGAAAGTCTAGAATGTAACTTAAAGAAGCTTGGAAACTTAACTTTCTGAAGGAAATAGTAACAATGTAGACAAGTTACAAAGACATCTTTAAAGTCAAGCTTGACTAGATAACTTTTATAGTACCTTACACACTGAGTATATAAGTATAATACAGATCTCAACTACAGAAAATAAAAGGCATATGTGCAGATATTGCAACTGATTGCTCTACAGGTGCTATAAATGAATGTGCCTAAATGCTAAAGGATAGTTTTAAAAATAAACACATAAGGACATGCAAGAAGAGTTAGGAAATTTCAAGTTAAAATCAAAACATTCTGGCCAGATGAGAAGATAAAAGCTTCTTTCAAAGACTTAGCTATCTGCCAGAGATAAAAGCACTACATATATCATGTTGTCTAATCCATCCTTCTATTTGGCTGATATGGATAGAAATGCCTTAGTAACTTTTTTAAAAGCCATAATAGGTATGCTGTAGCATATCTTTGACACCAGGCATATATACCTACAATCAGGAGACATATATGCTAGAAGCTGTGATATTAACAGCTTTCTTCCTTGCTATTACTATCCATAATGGTCACTATCTGGGCTGATTTAGAGATTTGTACACACAAAAACAGAAGTTTCAAAATATATTGCATACTCTCCTGTACAAATTTATCTGTAAAGAGCTACCTACAATGATACTAGATTTTGCCAATCTGGAAGTGCCAATTTCTGAGGAAAATGGTCATGAATTAACAGTTGTATCAAGGCCGGGCGCAGTGGCTCAAGCCTGTAATCCTAGCACTTTGGGAGGCCGAGACAGGTGGATCATGAGGTCAGGAGATTGAGACCATCCTGGCTAACACGGTGAAACCCCATCTCTACTAAAAAATACAAAATACTAGCCGGGCGAGGTGGCGGGCGCCTGTAGTCCCAGCTACTCGGGGAGGCTGAGGCAGGAGAATGGCGTAAACCCGGGAGGCGGAGCTTGCAGTGAGCTGAGATCCGGCCACTGCACTCCAGCCTGGGCGACAAGAGCGAGACTCCGTCTCAAAAAAAAAAAAAAAAAAAAGTTGTATCAAAACATAAAAACAAAATACTACACAACCTTCAAAATCAGTCACATGGAAGAGAAATGAGAGGGCAAATTCTTCATCACAGGTACATCCCAAACTAAGTTTTCATAGATTTTTTCCCCTCTAGCTTCTAAGAGGCATTTATCTTTCTTCTAGGCTAGTTGAGTCCACACACACACACACACACACACACGTGTCAAATTCCAACCCAAATACTCAAATATTGAATATTCCTGAAGTCTTTATCTGCTATCTAAGCAAATAAAACTGGGTATGATACATCTATACTATTTCCAAGAAAAAGGCACTTAAATATTCTAGACATGTCCTAGACATATAGTGAAATGTTAAAACAATGTATGAGGTTGAAGAATCACCTTGGATTTAAAAAGGGCAGTAAGTAACACAGTGTGCATGAGTAGAAGGGAATAGCTGAGATCAGGACCATTTTACTCTTTTCAGTAAATCGTAAGACTTTTTTCTTTTAATGTATCAGGCACAGCAGGCTCAGCTAACATTGAATTAAAAGTTTAATAACATTGTTTTTAAGACCTATACAAAACAATGATGTCTTTCTAATTAAGCCACTCCTCTGAAGGCACCACCAATAAAATCATATCTATTAAAACTATCAATACAGATGCCACTTTTCCTCAGCTAATTCTAGGTGAAGAAATGTGACTCTTAAAAAAACAATCCACCACTACCACCATGACCAACAAAACACCCCAAACAGTAACAACATCATCTATAGTCATATTCTTCTGAGAAATGTCAATACTTCTTGAACGTCAAGAAAATACCACAACCTTCAATGTCTTCTTTCTCCATTTCATTTTCTCTTCTATTCTGGAATTTAAAAATATGATAAAACCCTGACACAAAGATCCCAGTTTAGCCACCTGCCAATAGATCATAGGTCCTCTGAAGTTTTAGACTACACAGCAGCCACAGGTAGCTCCAGGTGGTCTAAAAAACTTGGGGACACTGGCTGCATGTGCTCTGCCTATGCTTTCTAGTAAGAATCCCCAATATCCTACAACTGGGAGGAGAAAAGAGGGCTTGGAATTAGTACTTTCCAGAGCAAGAGAAGAAAACAACTTTAAGAGACTAAGGCCCTCCAGCTGAAACAAATCTCCCATATTGGTTGGTTGTTGGTTGGTGATTCATTTATTTTTATTTTTTTATTTCTGAGATTTTGGTGCACCCATCACCCAAGCAGTGTACACTGTACCCAATGTGTAGTCTTTTATTCCTCACCCCCTCCCACCCTTTCCCCTGAGACCCCAAAGTCCAATGTATCATTCTTGAGACTTTGCATCCTCATAGCTTAGCTCCCACTTATGAGAACATACAATGTTTGCTTTTCCATTCCTGAGCTACTTCACTTAGAATAGCAGTCTCCAATTCCATCATATATATACACACATATATGTATATATATGTATATATGAGTGTATATGCATATATGTATGTGTATGTGTGTGTGTGTATATATATGTGTGTATATATATACACAAACACACACATTTTCTTTATCCACTCTTGATTGATGGGCATTTGGGCTGGTTCCATATTTTTGCAATTGCAAATTGTGCTGCTATAAACATTCGTGTACAAGTATCTTTTTCATACAATGACTTCTTTTCCTCTGGGTAGATACCTAGTAGTGGGACTGCTGGATCAAACAGTAGATCTACTTTTAGTTCTGACCTTCCTCTCCGAAGACTCAGGCACAGTCAACCCCTATTCTAATTGTTGAGAACTAGAAATGACATTTTTGATCTGTCCCTTTGAAGAATGCAACTGCTATACTGGAAAAAAAAAATGGCACGTTATTTGAGGGTGGAAAATCTATTTAGATGTTAAGGAATCGCCATACTATTTTCCACAGTGGTTGTACTAATTTACATTCCCACCAACAGTGTAAGAGTGTTCCCTTTTCACCAAATCCACGCCAACATCTATTATTTTTTGATTTTTTGATTATGGCCATTCTTGCAGGAATGAGGTGGTATCGCATTGTGGTTTTGATTTGCATTTCCCTGATCATTAGTGATGCTGAGCATTTTTTTCATATGCTTGTTGGCCATTTGTATTTCTTCTTTGGAGAATTGTCTATTCATGTCCTTAGTCCACTTTTTGATGGTGATTGGTTATTTTAATGCAATGCTGGTGAGTCAGTATAAAGTAACTCATAATACAAATAAATGTTGGAAAGAGTGAATAGAACCTATCAACACCAAACAATATTTTGAAAGTAACATTTATACAGTGGTCATTTAAAGATAAAATGTTTTAAAACTTAAAATCAGGATAAACACCACTGTATAATAAAATTTTCTACTGGTAACATTTGCTTCATAGCAGCTTCTTAATATTAATCTCATATTTTTCATACAGTACTTCGAGGCCATTCATAGCCTTAAAGAGTATTATGCCTAATATTTCACTAACTGACCTAATGCTATGGCCCAGGAAAAAGCAATGATTGCACTGAGAGAAGTTGACTTATTCAAAAGACTGAGGGAATGACCATAAATAATTTCCCAGTAGAGACTGGCAAAACTGGTGGGGAAAAACATGCTTTCAAGTTTGACAGCTCTGTAGAACTTTGTATAATTACTTCCTTGTTGGCATACCTTTTATTAATAAATAGTAGCTTATTAACTATTTAGGTTTATTAAAATGCTTAATAAACTACTTCACCTCACTATAATTCATCAAATAGAGCCCAAGTACCCTTCAAATTTTCATTTTGGAAAGGGCCTGCATTCTAAAGAGGGTTCCTTGGACAATATCTTCTTCCTACTAGCTCTGTTATTACCCAATTTCTCAGTTATCTTTTTTTCCTTATCATGTGTGTGTGCATGCGTGTGTGTGTGTGTGTGTGTTTTAAATTCTACTCTATGCTCTGCCTGCCCTTCCCCAACCCCAAGGACCATACTGACCTTCCACTCCCAAGACCCAGACCCATTCAACCCCTATTCTAATTGTTGAGAACTAGAAATTACATTTTTGATCTTTGCCTTTGAAGGACGCACTTGCTATACTGGGGGAAAAAAGAAACCGGCACGTTATTTGAAGGTGGAAAATCCATTTTGATGCTTACATCCTTACTTCTTACTAAAAAACAAAATAAATTTCAGATGAACCAAAGAGTTAAATGTATAAATCAAAAGAAAGAGAGAAAAATGTAGGTGAATTTTCGCATAACTCTCAAGAAGGGAAGGACTTTCTAAGCATGGAAACAACCACAGGAACAACAAAGAAAAAGACTGATTAGATTCTGACCATGGTAGAAGCACTCTTAATTAACTCCACTTAACAAATTCCACAGACTGATCCATTCTCCATTCCCTCTGTAGAAACCTAATGAATGCCCGCTGCATGCTGACTGCTCAATGCTGACAGAGTGCTGTGTAGTACATATGAGCCCATGAATCCCTCAAATTAAGTTGTCTACTTACCAAGAGCTATTTGTATTTGTTCCTAAATGTGTACCTCTTTATGTTGGTTGTGTAGGTGTTACTATAATTTTTTTTGGGGGGGGGGGACAGTCTCACTCTGTCACTCAGGCTGGAGTGCAGTGGTGCAACCTTGGCTCACTGCAACCTCCGCCTCCCAGGTTCAAGAGATTCTCATGCCTCAGCCTCCCAAGCAGCTGGTATTACAGCTGCGTGCCACCATGTCCAGTTATTTGTTTTTATTTTTAGTAGAGATGGAATTTTGCCACGTTGGTCAAGCTGGTCTTGAACTCCTGACCTCAAGTGATCTGCCCGCCTCGGCCTCCCAAAGTGCTGGGATTACAGGTGTTACGCACTGCATCCGGCCTATAATTCTTAATTATATGTTACATATATGTTACAGCAATTGAATGTGACTACAAAAGAGAAGAACTGGCTGCAAAGACCAGATAAAGGAGATACTGAATTAAATGTGGGTGACAAAGCTGCAAAAGACTGGGTGAGGGGGCGGGGGGAGCAAGGATCTATAAAATATCCAAAAGGATTTTGCACTCAGATTACAGCTCATTAAGTCATTACTCCATTTTAAATAAATCAAAACTGGACATCGTTGATGATGCATTTTGGACGAGATATATAAAAGAAATATAGAGCAGGTTTCCAATCAGACTTATTCAAAGAAAAGGGTCACACAATATCAAAGGATTAGCTACTTAATGTATATTTTGTCTTTAAGTTAAAATATTGAAGAGATATCTGTAGACTTTTTTTATACTCCTCCCTCTTTAGCAGACCAGTTGTAAGATCCAATCATATCAAATAAAGAGGCTTCTTCTGTATGATTTTTAGTTTCTGCACATCCAAACTCAACAGGAACAAAATGAAAAATTTGAAAAATATATAAAAGACAATAATAGATAAATATCTTTGATATATAAAGTTTACATAAATAACAAGAAAAACATTAGGCAACTAAGAGCAAAATGGGGGAAAAGCAAATGGCCAATTTAAAGAAAGAATTTTTTTAAAGAGCATGAGGAAATCGAATACTTTCATTGGTCATCAAAGAGACACAAAAAAGCTGGGCATGGTGGCTCATGCCTGTAATCCCAGCACTTCGGGAGGCCAAGGTGGGAGGACTGCTGGAGCCCAGGAGTTCAAGACCAGGCTGGGCAACATGGTGAGACCCCATCTCTTCAAAAAAAAGAAAAAACTTAGCTGGGTGTGGTGGCACACACCTGTGGTCCCAGTTTGAGAAGCTGAGATGGGAGGATTATTTGAGCCCAGGAGGTTGAGGCTGCAGTGAGCTGTGATTATGCCACTGCACTCCAGCCTGGGTGACAGACTGAGACCTTGTCTCAAAAAAAGACACAAAATAGTTCGAGAATTTTTTTTTTTTTTTTTTTTTTTGCCAATAAGGTCAATAAAGCTTGAGCAACTAGCACATTTGATGTCGCCAAATATACAATGCAACAGATAGGGATGCTGCTGAAAAAACAGGTTCTATTTTCTTTTCTCTTTTTTTTTTTTTTTTTGGAGAGACAGAGTCTGGCTCTGTCACCTAGGCTAGAGTGCAGTGGCGTGGTCTCGGCTCACTGCAACCTCTGCCTCCCGGGTTCAAGTGGTTCTCCTGCCTCAGCCTGCCGCATAGCTGGGACTACAGGCATGTGCCACCACACCCAGCTACATTTTTGTATTTTTAGTACAGACAGGGTTTCGCTATGTTGGCCAGGATGGTCTTGAACTTCTGACCTCAAGAGATCCACCTGCCTCAACCTCCCAAAGTGCTGGGATTACAGGCGTGAGCCACCACACCCCGCCAAAAAGTTCTATTTTGATAGGACCTTTTAAGAAATCAATCTGGCAACCTATGTCAAGAGGTTTAGAAATGTCTATATCCTTTGACCAAGCAATTCCATTTCTGAAACTCCATTCTTAAAAAAAATCTGAAATCTGAATACAGCTTTGGCAGTAAAATCCACCTCAAAGTGTTATTTATAACATTTTAAAAATTGTGGGGTGACTTTATTTAACAAGATTTACTGTGTCAGGCACTGAGGATGAAGTAGTAAACAAAGCAGTCCCAGGCCTCATTCAGGTTACAGCCTGTTGGGAAAGGCAAATTACACCAGTGATTATCTGAAGTCCAACAATAGGAGAAATTACCAAATCAATTATGAGACATTCAAATGATGAGAGCCAGTAGAAATTAGTTATAATGAGTTATCAAGAACATGAGAAAATATTTATACTAAATGAAAAGCCACAAAATTACAAACAGCTATAAAAACACATTGAAAACCTAAGGCAGAGATGGGGGGCGGGACTTCTGGAATGGCAGAGTGAGGACCTCAGCTACTAATGATCCTAGGTAAGACCAGCAGGATCTGTGGCATTTTAACTTGGGTCCGCTTCTACCACAATTTGCTGGCCTTGTAGCTTTGTAGACAGTTCCACTGAAGGAAGCTGATTTGATCTGGAGCTCCAAGAGAAAGCCCCGTGGCCAGGGGCACTGTCAAAAACAACGGCAATCATTAGCAAACAATCACAGCTGCTTAAATCTGCAATACTGGTTGGGGTAAGCAAGACATTAGCCAAACATGTAAAAGGTAGATGTGGGGAATGAGACAGCCGTAGAAAGCTTAAAGCTCTGACATACTTGGGGGTTCTGGAAGGTTGTGTCCATTTGGAGGGCTGTGTGCATGCATGCATGTTGCTCCTGGTTGACTGTGAAGCCCTGCACAAGCAGAAAGTGAAAGCCAAGGCAGACTTTTAAACTGCCTGAACTTTCAATGTATGCCCCAACCCACACAGAGATTCCCTCAGCAAAAGATGGAAGGCTTACTGGCTCTAAGTGTTTAAGGAAAACTTGTGGCCAACCAGTGGATGACTAAGGGGAAAACCCTAGGAAGCCAGGCTTAAAAATAAAAACAAGAATATAAAACAAAACAAAAAACCCTAGTAGAAACTTCAGTGGCCACACATTTCAGCCAAGACAGCCTCTGTAGAATTAGTCCAGGCAAGTCATTAAGCAATAGAAAAATAAAAGTAAAAACAATAACCACCACCTGAGTGGATCAGAATCCAGAGTTGCTACAATATATTATCTAAAATGTTCAGTTATCAACAACAGAAAAATTATGAGACAGTCAAAGAAAGATGGCCCATACAGAAGAAAAAAAGCAACCAACAGAAACTGTTCCTGAGGGGGCTCAGCTGTTAGACTTAGTAAAGACTTTAAATTAGCTATTATAAATATATTCGAAGAACTAAAGGAAACCATACTTAAAAAAATTTTTTTAAGTATGAGGATAATGACTTACCAAATACAGAACATCAATAAAGAAAAAGAATTCTTAAAAAAATAGAAATTGAGGAGCTGAAAAGTACTATAATTGACAAAAAATTTACCAGAAGGACTCAACAGCAAATTTAAGCTGACAGTAGAAAAAAATCAGCAAACTTGAAGCTAGGTCAATAGAGACTATCCAGTATGAAAAACAGAAAGAAAACCTGTAAGATAAGACAGCAAAAGATCAATAATATATAGTTAGATTACTAATTTTTGTTATTCATAATTTAAAAAATGTCAACGAGTAATCCATTTATTCTTTTCAATAAACAGTGACTTAAGGCCCAGTATGTACCAAGCACTGGATACAGCAGTGAGTAACAGAAATGTGGTCCAGGCTGTCATGGAGCATACAAAAAAAGAGAATGCAAGAAGAAATCACCCAAATACAAAACAACAACAACAACAACAACAACAAAGCAAATTAGTGAAGGTCAGGGGTGGGAGGCAGAGAAAGGTGAAAAGCAGACCCAGAACAATTCCAAGTTCAAAGTCATTCGGAATTCAGTAGGGAGCTTCATAGAGGAAGAAACCTGTAAATATTAAGAGATAAAAGTGGGGGCAGGGATGGTGGTGTTTAGATCGAATACCTCCCAGGTAAATAAACTGAAAAAGAATTAACCAGAAAGCGCTTAGCATTTAAAGCAAGGTAATGACAAGGTTTCTACCAGTACTTACTTTAAGTGGAATTTCTAATGGTATATGTGAATTATCTAATTTATGGACATTGGTTTTCATTTAGATTTTTGTTTCTAAGCAGCATCAGTGAATCTTTGAAATCGTATATCCCACCTCTCTATCCTAATGCTCCTGGTTATGGTAGGCAGAACAGTGTACATACCAGGCTCATTAGGAAAGGCAGACATGGTATCTAGAAGGCACAAAACTACCTTTCTAGAACCTCAACAACTTAGTGCTAGAAATACACCCAACTTACTCTTACTTTGCACATTACTTTGAATAGCTCTTAAAGCCAAATACTTTACCAATGAGAAAACCAAGAAAGAATGATCCATTCTTTTCCTTCACGAGATGCACTGTGGATAAAAATAAGCAAGAATCAAGGAAACAGGAGAGCTTCCTAACTTATCCGTAAGAGAGATTCACTGTTTTATTTGAATTTATTTTTCAAGTCAGAGAAATCTATAATTGAAAATAAAGGTATGTTCATTTATTTAATAATCCTACTACACTCCAGGCATTATACAAATGCTGGAGCTATCAAACACCCTGGTTCCTACCCTTGACAAGCTCTTATTCTAATGGTGGAAACAGAGTCTAAGAAACAGAAGTCCAAGAAAAAGATAAGGTGTCAAGGGAGGGAGGGGCTTTTGTTTAAACATAACTGATCAGATACAAGCATTTATCTAACTCCCTCTACAAATCAAAAGACTGAAGAATTAGAAAAGATATAAACTAACAAGATTAAGAGAATGGGGAGATGATGACAGAAAAGGAGATATGTCCACAAAATTTAAAATGAAAAGCATTTGGGAAAGAGGTAACTGACTTGATTGTATCTTTCTTCTTTGTGCCAAGTACCTGCAGTGGGGAAATCTAAATTGAGGCAAGTAAGCCAGTTCACTCCTGAGCGCCCTGGAAGAACAGAAGGTAAAAGCTCAGGAATTGCAGCTTATGGGCACATTTGAAGAAAATAATCCTTTTTTTAAGCAAGTGGTGGGGGGATGTTGAAAAATTATTTTAAAAAGAGAAGATTTTCACATACTGTCACCCCAACCAGAGCATCTGGCAACTGCCTTTTCTCCACACAGCAGAGGACCTAAGTTACTCACTGGAGAGGTTAAATCAGAGCCCCTGAACTCAGGAACACCAGCCATAACTGAGAACAAAAATGGGATGCCTTACTGAAAACAAAGATTAAATAAAAGTCTTTGCAGCCAGTGATTAAGGATCCAGCTCTAGATGTGAGTTTATTACTCCCAAACTCCCTCCCACAAGAGATTCAATTTAGAAATCCTATTTAGAAAAGCTGAGTGGCTTAAGAAAAAAGAACTGATAGGTTCCCCATAAACACCCAGGTTTCCCCCAATCACCACATGAGGCCCATCACTGAACAAGCCACAGTCATGAACACAGTTTCCAATAAACTTTTCCTTAATAGCAACAAACAGCTAAAGATGCTTGAGAAATACCTCTAACATGAAAGATAGACAAGTACCAAAGCTAAAAAACAGGAAAAAAAAAAATCAGAGAAAACAGATAATATAGGGAAAAGACAATGTCAAATTAATTTCAATTCCATTTCCCTCTCTTTCTCTTGGAGGACATTAGACATAGCATACAAGAAACAAAATCTTGAAGCTATATAAAAGGAAAAGAGAACAAAAAAACCTCTTAGAAATGAATTATATATTTTTTATTCTATTGTAGATGGGACTTCCGTGATTTCTTAGTTCATTGCTAGTGCATACAAATGCTATTGTTTTTAATTTTTAATTTTTATGAGTACATAGTAGGTGTAGAGATTTATAGGGTATGTGAGATATTTTGATAGAGGCACAATAATCACATCAGAGTAAATGGGATATCCATTACCTCAAGCACTTATCATTTCTGTGTGTTATAAATATTCCAATTATACTCTTCTAGTTATTTTCAAATGTACAATAAATTACTGTTGACTGTAATCACCCTGTTGTGCTATCCAATACTAGATTTTATTCATTCTATCTAACTATATTTTGGTGACCATTAACCATCTCTACTCCCTCCTCCCCCACTATTAATTTTTGTAGGTTGATTTTGTATCTGCCACTTTAGTGAATTTTATTAGTTTTAACAGGTTTTTTTGGTGGAGTTTTTAAGAGTTTTCGATATGTAATTTTAAGTTATCTGCAAACCGAAAATTTTATTTCTTCCTTTCTGATTTGGATGTATTTCTCTTGTGTACTCTGGCTAGGATGTACTTCCCATGTTATACTGAATATAAGTGGTGAGAGTGGATATCCCTGTCTTCCTAATCTTAGAGAAAAGGGTTTCAGCTTTTCAGTATTGAGAGTGATATAAGCTGTGGGCCTGTCATATACAGCCTTTATTGTGTTGAGGTATGTTCTTTCTACACCTAACTTCTTGAGAGTTTTATCGTGAAAAGATTTTGAATTTTGTCAAATGTTATTTTCTGCATCTACTGAGATGATCATATGGTTTTTGTACTTTATTCTGTTAATGTGATTTATCAATTTGTATATGTTGAACCATCCTTGCATCCCAGGGACAAATCATCTTTGATCATGTTATATAATCCCTTTTATCTCCCATTCATGCTGTCAGAAATGTATTAGAAAGCAAATGAAGTGTGATAATAGTTTTTAAGTGAATTTGACAGATAATGAAGAAAAAAGGTAAAGTTAATGAATTAACATCTAGTTAATGAATTAAACACTTAGAAATTATAAAATTACTCATTTCTGAGCTCAAAGGGACTTTAGAAATTATTGGAGCCAACCTTCCCATTTTCACATTGGAAAAAAAACCTAAAGACCAGAGAAGTAAATTTATTTTGTTAAGGTCACACAGTAATATTTTGAGCTTCCTGTACACTAAGAGATAGTGACAATCAAGAAGAAACCAACCATAGAGAAAAGAGTCTCCTCAGATATACTCGTTGTACCAAGCATGCATGATTTTAATATGCTGTTGAATTCGGCTTGCTAATATTTTATTGAGGACTTTGGCATCTATATCCATCAGGAATTTTCTTTTCTTACATTTTCTGTAATTTTCTTTTCTTGTACTGTCCTTGTCTAGCTTTAGCGTCAGGGTAATGCTGGCTTCATAAAAAGGGTTTGGAAGTATTCCTTCTTCTTCAATTTTTTGGAAGAGTTTAAAATGGACTGGCATTAATTCCTCTTTACAGGTTTGACAGAATTTACCAGTGATGCCATAGGTTCTGGGATTTTCTTTTGGGGGAGGTTTTTGATTACTAAGTCAATCTCCTTTCTCATTATAGGTCTGTTTAGATTTTCTATTTCTTCATGATCCAGTCTTGATAGGCTGTATTTTCAGGAATTTGTCAATTTCTTCTAGGCTATCAAATTTGTTGGTATATAATTGTTCATAGCAGTCTCTTATAAACCTTTGTATTTCTTTAAGTTGTAATGTCTCTTTTATTTATAATTTTGAGTCTTCTTTTTTCTTAGTCTAGCTAAAGATTTGTCAATTTTACTTTTCAAAAAACCAACTCAGTTCTGTTGATAACTTCTATTGTTTTTCTAGTCTCTATTTCATTTATTTCTGCTTTGATCTTTATTATTTCCTTCCTTTTTGGCCTCGAGCTTAGTTTGTTCTTTTTCTAGTTCCTCAAGGTGTAAAGTTAGGTTGTCTATTTGAGATCTTTCTTTTTTCTTCATGTATTGGTATTTATCATTATAAACTTCTCTCTTTGAACTGCTTTCATGGCATCCCATAAGTTTTGGTATGTTGTGTTTCCATTTTCATTTGCCTCAAGATTTTATTTCCCTTATAATTTCTTCTTTGATCCACTGGTTGTTCAGGAATGTGTTGTCTACTTTCCACATATCTATGAATTTTCCATTTTCTTTTGATTTCTAGTTTTATACCACTGTGGTCAGAAAAAAACACTTGGTATGATTTCAATCTTCTTAAATTTGTTAAGACTTGTTTTGTAGCCTAACATATGATCTATCCTAGAGAATGTTCTATGCGCACTGGAAAAGAACATTGTATTCTGCTACTGTTGGATAAGATATTCTGCAGATGATGACTCTTAGATCCATTTGGCCTACAGTGTAGTACAAATCTGCTATTTCTTTATTGATTTTCTGTGCATTGTTGAAAGTGGAGTATTAAAATCTGCTAATATTATTGTATTGCTATCTACTTCTCCCTTCACTTCTATTAATATTTGCTTTATATATGTAAATGTTCTGATGTTGGGTGCATATATATTTATAATTGTTGTATGATCTGGATGAATTGACCCCTTATCATTATATAATTATCCTTCTTGTCTCTTGTGGTGGTTTTTGACTTAATAGTCTATCTTGTTTTATATAAATATAGCCACCTCTATTTCTTTTGGTTACCATTTGCACAAAATACCTTTTTCCACTTCACTTCCAGCCTATGTGTGTCCTTAAAACTAAAGTGAGTTTCTTGTAGGCAGCATATGGTTGAATCTTATTTCTTTTTATCTAATCATTCACTCTGTCTTCTGATTGAAGAATTTAAGCCATTTAAAGTGATTATTGATGGGTAAAAACTCACTACTGATATCTTGTTTTCTGTTTTGTAGTTCCTTTGTTCCACTCTTCCTCTCTTGCTCCCTCCCTTTCTGATTTGATGATTTCTCTGTAAGAGTATACTTTGTTCCTTTATCTTTTGTGAATCTACTACAGATTTTTTCTTTGTGGTTACCATGAGGTGTACATAAGCCATCTTATAATTATAAAATATCTTAAGCTGATAACTTCAACCACATACAAAAGTATGACATTTTTTCTCCTCTGCCCCACTATTACTGATGTCACAATTTACATCTTGTATATACTGCATGTCAACAAATTATTGCGACTATAGTCATTTTTAGTATTTGTTTTTAACTTTTATACTAGAATTAAGAGAGATTTATGCACCATCATTACAGCATTAGAGTATTTTGAATTTAACTATATTCTTACTTGTATAGTGAGTTTTATACTTTCATATGTTTTTGTGTTGTTAGAGTCCTTTTGTTTCAACTTGAAGAACTGCCTTTAGCATTTCTTGTAAAATAGGTCTAGTGGGACATGAACTCCCACAGGGAAGTCTTTATCTCTACTTCATTTCTGAAAAACAGCCCTTCCAGGTATAGAATATATAGTTGACAGGTTTTTTTTTTTTTTTTTTTTTTTTTTTTTCCTCAGCACTTTGAATATATCCCATTCTCTCCGGGCCTGGAAAGTTTCTGCTGAGAAATCCACTGACAGTCTTATAGAGGTTTCCTTGTAGGTGATGGTTTGCTTTTGTCTTGATGCTTTCAAAATTATCTTTGACTTTTGAGAATTTGGTTATAAAGTGTCTCAGTGAAGATCTCTTTAATCTAGTTGGAGGTTCTTTGGACTTCATGGATCTGGATGTTCATTCATGTCTTCAGATTTGGGACATTTTCTGTCATTATTTCTTTAAGCTGTCTTCCCCTTTTTCTTTCTCTGCTTCATCTGGAAATCTCATATGTATTTATTGGTTTGTTTGATGGTATCTCATAACTCCCATAGGCTGTCTTCACTCTTTTTCATTTGTTTGTCTTTTTCTTCCTCTAACTGGGTAATTTCAAATGACCCATCTTTGAGCTCACTAATTTTTTCTTTTACTTCAAGTCTACTATTGAAGCTTTCTACGGAATTTTTCAGTTCAGACACTGTGTTATTCAGTTCTAGAATTTCTGGTTTTTTTCTTTTTTTTTTTTGAGGTTTCCTTGTTGAACTTCTCATATTGTTTGTGTATTGTTTTCCTGATTTTGTTGTCCATCTGTATTCTCTTTTAACTCATTGAACTTCTTTCAAGATGATTATTTGATTATTTTGAAATCTTTTTTTTCTTTTTTTTTGAAACGGAGTCTTGCTCTGTCACTCAGGTTGGAGGGGAGTGGCATGACCTTGGCTCTCTGTGACCTCTGCCTCCCGGGTTCAAGCAATTCTCCTGACTCAGCCTCCCGAGTAGCTGGGATTACAGGCGCATGCCATGATACCTGGCTAATTTTTGTATTTTTAGTAGAGATGAGGTTTCACCATGTTAGTCAAGCTGGTCTCAAACTCCTGACCTCAAGTGATCCACCCACCTTGGCCTCCCAAAGTGCTGGGATTAGAGATGTGAGACACTGCACCTGGCCTCGATTCTTTATCAGTCAATTCACAGATGTCCATTTCTTTATGACTAGTTACTGGTGCTTCATTTTGTTCCTCTGGTGATGTCATGTTTCCCTGATTATTGGTGATCCCTGCAGCCTTGCATGAGTGTCTGCACATTTTACAAAGCAGCACTTGGCTGGGCATGGTGGCTCACGCATGTAATCCCAGCACTTTCAGAGGCCAAGGCAGGTGGATTGCTTGAGCTCAGGAGTTCCAGACCAACTTGGGCAACTTGAAGAAACCTTGTCTCTACAAAAAATACAAACATTAGCCAGGCCTGGTAGCACTTGCCTGTGGTCCCAACTACTCAGGAGGCTGAGGCAGTAGGACTGGCTGAGGCAGCAGGATTGCTTGAGCCTGGGAGGTCAAGGCTGCAGTGAGCTGTGATCACTCCACTACACTTCAGCCTGGGCAACAGAGTGAGACCCTGTCTCAGAAAAAGGAACAAAAAAAAAAAAAAGAAGTAGGCACCTGCAGTCTTCACAGACTGGCTTTGGCAGGAAAAGCCTTTTAGCAGTCAGCCTGTCCAGAAATTCTGGAGGGCTGTCTGGCAGGTGGGCTTGCTGCTGGAGTTTTCAGGTAGGCTATCCTAAAACTTGGGTCCATTAGGACAGGCCTACGGCTTGAGTTTGCTGGGGTGGATCTGAATCCTGGTGTGCGTGGGGACCAGCCTAGTGCCAGGGTCCACTCAGGTAAGCCTGTCAACTGGGCATGCAGGGCAGGCCTAAAGCCTGTATTCACAGGGGCCAGCGTGAATCCTAGGTCCATAAAGCTCAACCTGGTGCTGCAGTGGGCCTTGAGCCTGAGTCCTAAGGGACTAGCCTGGTGCTAGAATGAGCCTGGCACCTGGATTCAAGGAAGCAGGCTTGGTGCTTGGGATCATGAAGGTAGGTCTGAAGACTGGGAATGCAGGGGCAGGCCTGGAGTCTGAGACAACTAGGGATGATCCTGGAGCCCAGATACACCAGGGTGAGTCTGGAGGCCAAGTCTGCTGGGGTGGGCTTGGAACCTGAGTCCATGGATGGTGGGCCTGGGTCCTGGGTCCACTGCAGCATGGAGCCATGGAGACTAGTATATGTACATATATATTAGGTCTACATAAACTATCAATCAAGTCAAAGGGCATAATGACATTTGTATACATGGTGTATTCATAATTTCCTATTACTGTTGTAATAAATTACCACAAACTTAGTGGCTTTAAATGACACAAATTTATTCTCTTACAGTTCTGATCAGAGATCATAAATCTCAAATTAAGATGTTGGCTTCAGGGGAGAAGCTTTTCCATCTTCTTGAAGCTGCCTGCATTCCCTGGTTTGTGGCCCTCTTCCTCCATCTTCAAAGTGCATCACTCCAAACTCTGGTTGATTCCATTGTCGTGTCTCCTTTTACTTACTTTGGCCCTCCTGCCTTCCTCTTATAAGGACCCTTGTGATTAAATTGGGCCCACCCAAATAGTCTGGGATAATCCCCCATCTCAAAATCCAAAATTTAATAACATCTGCAAAGATCCTTTTACCATGTAAAGTAACATATTCACAGGTTCTAGTAATTAGGATGTGTACATCTTTGGTGGGCCATGATTTAGCCTACCACATGTAGTCTCAAAATTTGCTTCCCATTAAACCTTTCTTCAGAAGCTACAGGAATACATGCTCCATATAAAACAAGAGAGTAAACTGATGTTAGCATAAAGTTAGAAAATACGACCTCAGAATCAGGCAAAGCCATGAAAACACTTCCGAATTCAGTCAGGTATCTTTACCATTAAGAGTTTTGTGAGCAGAAAAATATAAAAACATGGCAGTATTTAATCAAGTTTAAAAAGCTTAAGCAGAAAAACATATGAAGAGGCAAAGAAAGGCAAAGTTCAGTCAGGTACTGTAGCAGTGAGGGTGGGGATTAAAGAAGGCTGTGAGTGGAAAGGAGATAATGTATAAATGGGAGCCAAGGGCCTGGACTAGAAGACCATTTCCTTGTTAGAGTCACCAACACAGTAGCTATGAATAGGGCTTAATGTGTCATAGTGCCACAACAAGAATCCTGTCAGCATTCTTGCTTATATCTTGTGACATTATGTAACCTTAACCAGGTGAGAGAGTAGCCCCTAAAACTGTGGTATCAGATAGCTTCACAAAGGAAGAGAGATGTGCACTATGCTTTCAGGTAAGTGGGGCCAGTAAATGTGTGCACATGCACATAATAGTGTGGGGAGATGGCAGAAGGAGGAAGGAGGACTAGCACCTGCTATGGCACAAAAAGAACTGTGCATTTAGGGTACTGAAAATAGCTCTATTGGGCTAGCAACAAAGTGGGAGTGGAGGATGGTTGGTAAAAAAATAAAACACCATAAACAGAGGTAAACAATGTAACAGAGATTATGTACCTAGGTTAGAAATTTTGCTCTACCTTACCACACAAATATCTTAAAACTCATTAAAGCCTCAATTAATTCATTCATAAAATGTGAGTATAACAGTACCTACCACATATATTTGTTTTGAGAATAAAATGAAAATAATGTTGAGCGCTCCTAGTAGTCAAAGAGCAACAAAGGGTAAAACTACCCCAAAGTAACATTTCTTCAAAACATAATCTGTTCTCCATTCCCTGTGTTTTTTAGACTGTTTTTTCTTCCTTTATTTTTTGGTCTCAGATTGAGACTCTTAGATCAGTGCTGTCTAACAGAACTTTCTGTGATGATGGAAACGTTCTAAATCTGCACTGTCTACCATGCAGTCACTAGCCACATGTAGCTACTGAGCAACTGAAATGTGGCTAAAGTAACTAAGTAACTGAATTTTTTAAAATAACATTTATTGAGATATAATTCATACCATAAAATTTACCCTTTTTAAGTATACAATCTGGTGGGTTTTAGTACATTCACAAAGTTGTGCCATGATCACTAAGAACTACCTAAATTCCATTAAAATTTTCATAACCTCAGAATGAAACCCCATACCTATTAGTAGTCACTGCCCATACTCTCCTCCTCCCAGTCCCTGGTAACTACTAATCTAGCATCTGTATCAACAGATTTACCTACTGAGGCCATTTCTTAAAAATGAAATCATACAATATGTGGTCTTTTGTGTCTGGCTCCTTTTACTCAGCATAATGTTTTTGAAGTTAATGTATGTTGCACTGTGTATCTGTACTTTATTTCTTTTTGGGGGGAAAGGAAGTCTTTATTCACAGATGATATGATCATCTATGTAGACTATCCAATGCAATATACATCATTCTACTAGAATAAGTGAGTCTAGCAAAGTTGCAGGACACAAGAGTAATACACAAAAAATAAATTACATTTCTATATACTAACAACAATCAGAAATTCAAATGAAAAACAGATTTACCACAGCATAAAATATGAAATATTTAAGAATGTGACAAAAGATGTACAAGACTTATACTTTTAAAACTACAAAACACTGCTGAGAGAAATTAAACAATACCCAAATAATAGAGATATACCTTGTTCATATATTGGATGATGCAATAATTTAAGCTATCAATTCTTCCCAAAGTGATCTTTTTTTCCTCTTTCCAACTTTTATTTTAGGTTCAGGGGACACATATTACATGGGTAAATTGCATGTCACAGGGGTTTGGTGTATAGATAATTTTGTCACCCAGGTAATCAGCATAGCATCCTATAGTTTTTCGATCCTAATGCTCCACCCTCAAGTAGGCCCCAGTGTCTATTGTTCCCTTCTTTGTGTCCATGTGGACTCAATGTTTATCTCTTACTTATAAGTAAGAATATGCGCTATTTGGTTTTCTGTTCCTGTGTTACTTCACTCAGAATAATGGCCTCCAGCTCCACCTATGTTGCTGCAAAGGATATAATCTTGTTCTTTTTTATGGCTGCATACATAGTATTCCACGGTATAAATGTACCACATTTTCTTTATCCAGTCCACCATTGACAGGCATCTAGGTTGATTACATGCCTTTGCTATTATGAATAGTGCTGTGATGAACATACACATGCATGTGTCTTTATCTTAATTTATTTTATAAATAATTTTATAAATAATATTCCGTGCAACTACCACATTTTGTTTATCCATTCATCCACTGATGGACACTGGGGTTGTTTCCACCTTTCGGCTATTATGAAATGCTGCTATGAATGTTCATGTGTAAGTTTCTGTGTAAATATACATTTTTAATTCTCTTGGGCACATACCTAGGAATGGAATTGCTGGGCTATATGGAAACTCTGTATTTAACTTTTTGAGGAACTGCCAGTGTGTTTTCCGTGGTGGCTGCAACATTCTACATTCCCACCAATGTATGAGAGATCCAATTTATCCACATCCTTGCCAACCCTTGTTATTGTCTTTTTGATTCTAGCCATCCTAGTGTACGTGAAGTGGTATCTCATTTGGTCTTGATTTGCACTTCCATAATGACTTGACATTGAGCACCTTTTTGTGTATTTATTGGTCATTTATAAATTTTTTGGAGAAATGTCTGTTCAGTGAGTTTCAAATTTTAATTTTAATTAACTTGAAATAGCCACATCTGGCTAGTGGCTGCAATATAAACCAGACGCAGGATGTGGCGTATGGCCCCTTCACTTTGCCCAAGGCTGGGTGGGACTAGCTAGGTGACTGATTAGGAAGCTCTCAAAAATTACTGTTGATGTTGAAAACAATTCATGCTCACTGCGCACCTGCAAGGCTCCAAGGACTTCATACTCAGTATCTTATTTAATCTTCAAAACAATACTATCAGTTAAAGTCTACTGTCTCCATTTTACAAACAACGAAACAGTTTTAGATAGATCAAGTAAGCCACTCATTAGTAATTTCACTCACTATAAAATTCTCCATTCCATTTCAACCTTAAGAGACTTCTTTTCTCCATCGATTTAATCAGAGCATTGGTCTTACAGATCTCAACTAGGGAAACCAGGTATTACTCAGAATTCCACTACTATGTTTGGCATATACTATACAATTCTAAGTCTACTAACCTATTTCAAAAGAACATTATGAGAACTAAATGGTTTTGAAGCAGCAAGATATTAGCACTAAAAGAAAATATGAACTTCTGACTTTGTGCATTATAGGCCATAAATTTTATCTTTTCTAATGTGTTCAGCCACTTCTTCCCCTTGTTTGAACTGGTTCAACTATATACTGAACATCTACTATGTACCAGACACTACTCTAGGTTGCAGAGATACAACAATGACTATGACAGCCAAGAATCCTGACCTAATGAAGCTCAAAATATGTATTAAACATATGGTTTTAAAAGTACACAAGCTCCAATAGGTTTATGTCACATGGAGGCCTTGTTGTAGTATCTATTTCACAATGAACCTTATCCAATACTGCAGCATAAGTACCCTTAAATAATATTCTCTGCCTACTAAAAAATTTGAATCTATACATTATAGCCTTTAAAATGGCTCAAAATCTACACATTTGGCAGAACTTTTCTACAGCAGTTGCTACTCTGGAAGTAGCACCCAGCTCCTAAGCATGGCCAGCTGCCAAGGAACCCAGGGAAATTATTAAAGCTTACCTCTAGCTCTTGGGGCTGCCCCAGACTCCTACGCACATGAGGGGAGGACAACACAGCAAGAGTCACCAGAGCATTTCTCTTGCCTAATGCATGGCATGATTTCCCAAACTTTCATCATCACCTACCACTGACCCCTATTTCAGGTAGATAAAACAGAAATGAGGAGGTTGTTCAGATGATTCATGTGGGTGGCTACTGCGCTAGCTGGGACAGTAACACTACTCTCTTTTAAAGAGTTCACATTTTATTCACTGCTATAAATAACAATTTAATTTTTAAAATACTGCATTTCCAACACTATACTGCAGAAGACCGTAAAGCTCAAATTTTCCAGTAGGTAGGTTGCTTTTGGCGACAGACCTAAGTAACCACACTTTGAGGGATGGCCTTTGCCTGACCCCTCTTCTCATTGTTCCTCACCTCTAGGATGAGTAAGCAGGGCAAAAGGTATGAAGTAAGTTGATTGGGAAAGCCTAAATTAAATGTCTAACTCAATAATTTCCAGTCTCCAGCTCACTATTTCCTGTATCTTCCCCGGCATCCACTACTAAAGTATTCAACCCAGATGTACTGAAAGCAATCAGGAACCAAACAAACTCACCAGTAATATAGCTCAGCATCATTTGGCAAAGTCATATTTTCCGACTTAAAACATCAGTTACATAAGGAAAAATACAACCATGGAGTCACAACTGCAAAAACACCACTTTTGCCTGACCTTGCTACCAGAGCCAGGAGACTATAGGAAGGCCTTTCTTTCAAAGGCTATTATACTTCCCTCAGTGATATGCATAAAGAGAAACATTCAAGTGCATCAATAAGAACAATGGTAAAATTCAGTTGTATTTTATACGAAGTTGACCACCAATCACCTTAATGGCTGAGAGCAGGTACAAAGGAGAATCAAGAGTACAATATGACATTCCAACTACAAAGAGAAATAGCCATCCTTGGATGGATGTGGGAAGGCTAACTTTTAAAACTGTCCCAGTAAACAGTCTAAGATTGCCCAAAATATTCAATATCTATGTGCTCACTAACATCCTGGTGAAATACCAGTGACTACAGCACTCTAGGACAAGGGTAACAATTTTCCAGAAGGGATGGCACTATTTCAATGGCTTAGAACAGTGGTCCCCAACCTTTTTGGCACCAGGGACTGGTTTTGTGGAAGACAATTTCTCCATGGACGACGGGGACCAGGGGTAGGGGTGGGAGGGTTCGGGATGAGACTGTTCCATCTCCGATCATCAGGCATTAGATACTCGTAAGGAACACGCAACCCAGTTCCCGCACATGCACAGTTCACAATAGGGTTTGTGCTTCTATGAGAATCTAATGTCGCTACTAATCTTACAGGAGGCAGAGCTCAGGCGGTAATGCTGGCTGGCCTGCTGCTCACCTCCTGTTGTGTGGCCTGGTTTCTAACAGGTCATGAACCGTTACTAGTCAGAGGCCCAAGGGTTGGGGACCCCTGGCTTAGAACACACCAAGCACTTTGGGAGGCTGAGGGAGGGAGATCACCTGAGGTCAGGAGTTCAAGACCAGCCTGGCCAACACGGCAAAACCCCAACTCTACTAAAAAATACAAAAATTAGAAAAATTAGCCAGGTGCGGTGGCGGGTGCCTGTAATCCTAGCTACTTGGGAGGCTGAGGCAGGCAGAATTGCTTGAACCTGGGAGGTGGAGGTTGCAGTGAGCTGAGACTGTACTACTGCACTCCAGCCTGGGTGACAGAACAAGACTCTGTCTCAAAAAAAAAAAAAAAAACAACAACAACAACAACAAAAAAAACCATACCAAACAGCTCACATGAATCCCTAAACTTAGGAGTCACAAGGTGGGTTTTCTCTTGAGGAAGTAAAAAGGCAGTAAGAATTGGGAAAAATGAAGATTATAATACATGATTAAGTTAGATTACACCAGAGTACAGAAAAACCAAGGACACCAGCACAAAATCAGTGAGAAAAGGTCACAGAATTGTTAAACAGGCTACCACCATTACCTAACAGAAAAGGAAAGGGCAGAGTAGTATGTTATTTTCATTTACAAGTCTCTAGTTACCGAATTAATAATTTGATATCAGAGAGAAGAATGGACCTGTAGAAATAGGAGGGTCAGGTATAAAGGCAAACACAAGTGTTTACCTAACGATTTAGCGGTTCGCAGTTCAGAATTAAAGGAAAGAAAACAGCATGAAGGCTTCATCTTGAGTAGGGATTGGCAAGCTTTTTGTGTAAAAAGCCGGATAAATAGTTGAGGCTGTATGGACCATTTGGTCTCTGTCACAGCTAATCAACTCTGCCCCATAGCATAAAAGCAACCACAGATGATACTTAAATAAATGATGGTGGCAGTGTTCCAAATAACTATTTACAAAAACAGGCAGTAGGATGATTTGGCCCATGGACCATAGTTTACTGACCCCTGATCTAGAGTTCTAAGACAGTGGTTCTCAATCTTGAGTGTGCCTCAGAATTCCCTCGGAGGGCTTGTTACAACAGAAATAGTTGTGCTCCAACCCCAGGGCTTCTAATTCTGTAGGGCCAGGGCAGGGCCTGAGAATCTGCATTTCTAACAAGTTTCCAGATGCTGCTACTGGTCAGAAGATCCACACTTTGAAAACCACTGATCTAAACCTCACTGACTAAACAGGATGTTCAATATCAGATGGAACAGAATGTTCCATCTGATTGGCTACAAACATTTTTCACTTGTAGTAAGTCCCAAACATCAAAGCTCCAACAAAATTAAGCAATTTAAAAAGAAGCTGGGGGAAAAAAATACTCAGGAGTCTTTCTTTACTTTGACTTCAGTGTAAATTTATCATTGCCCCACCAGTAAAATAAACATAACTCATTCTCAAATCTCTTTATTCAATATTTTCACCTAACATGTTCTAAGCCCTATAAGGAGTTGAGAAGTATTAATGTTTATAAATCAAACAAGAAAATAAAATCAGTTTTAAAGGCAAATGTAAATGATTCTTAGAAAATCAAAGTCAACAAAGCCCATGTTCTTGCTTTTTATTTTTCCTTTTTTGAGACGGAGTCTCGCTTTATTGCCCAGGCTGGAGTACAGTGGCACGATCTCAGCTCACTGCAAACTCTGCCTCCCAGGTTCAAGCTATTCTCCTGCCTCAGCCTCCCAAGTAGCTGGGATTACAGGCACATGCCACCATGCCCGGCTAATTTTTTGACATTTTTAGTAGAGATGAGGTTTCACCATGTTGCCTGGGCTGGTCTCGAACTCCTGGCCTCAAGTGATCCACCCGCTCTGGCCTCCCAAAGTGCAGGGATTACAGGTGTGAGCCACCGCGCCTGGCCAAAGTACAAGTCCATTAGAAGTGTTTTAGTTTGGGCCAGGCATGGTGGTTCATGCCTGTAATCCCAGCAGTTTGGGAGGCCGAGGCAGGCAGATCACCTGAGGTTAGAAGCTTGAGATCAGCCTGGCCAACGTGGCAAAACCCCGTCAGTAATAAAAATACAAGAATAAGCCGGATGTGGTGGTGCATGTGTGTAGTCCCAGCTACTCGAGAGGTTGAGGCAGGAGAATCGCTTGAACCCAGGAGGTAGAGGTTGCAGTGAGCAGAGATTGCACCATTGCACTCCAGCCTGGGCGACAGAGTGAGACTCTGTCTCAAAAAAAAAAAAAAAAAAAGTGTTTTATTTCAATAAAATTGAAACAATAATATATGTAAGGTAGTTTAAGACTTAAGAATTATGTAATTTTATGTGCATGAGAGTCTCATGAGGTAGATAATATAGCCATTACTATCCTTCTTTTACAAGATGAAGAAACTGAAGAAAAATCAACTGGTGATATCACGCAAATTATTTAAAAATTTTTCTTAAAATCCCTTTTTCCTAGTAACTCTTAAATTGCATTTTTCAAATCCAACTTACACATATCTTTTTAGGACCATGTTTATGAATGTGTCTTCATCGGGGAAAATATTATTCTAGTAAGATCTTCAACTCCATATTCATTCATATTTGTGGGCCTAATTCTGAAGCCACCCAGGCAAGTCTAACTAAGAAGCCTGAACTTTAATCAGATGCCAGTTTAAAGCCCATTCTACCATTAGAGCAAGTGGGTCATAGATTATGGAAGTGTGATGATCCAGCAGTATAACAGAAATACTCAGCAGTGGGAGAAATATTAATGTAGATAATCCAAAAAGTAGAGCAGCAAGCTTAGAATGCTCCCTCTCCAGATACCCACACTCCTTCTGCAATGATAATGAGTATTTTCATTTGAATACACACTTACACAGATTCACTTTCACATCCATAAGAGCAAAATGTTTTCTTTCTTTCTTTTTTTTTTTAAAGCATTGCCTATAATGTATGGTTGGTAAAGGTTTTTTCTGTCTTTAGCATGCTTTTAAAAATGTTATGTATGTTGATTATGTGAAATACATTCTCACTGTAACCTGTGATTTTAATATTCTAGTAACGGTTCTCTTAAATTTATATGAAATGTAATTAAAGAAAATCCTCAGTGAAAACAGCTTCTTGCTTGTTTTACAAGTATCTAATTATTCCACAACTGACAAAATTAAAAAAAAATTTATTAAAAAGATAGTCTCAAATTTAATGCCACACTATACTGCTAACAAAAAGCCAGTTAAGAAGATATTAAGCCTACGATGAGGACCAGCGGAGATTCTATGTAAGTAAAGACTGATGATTCTGCTTTTGAACTAATAACTCAGATGGAAGTCAGCAAAAATTTCTAACCTAAATAATGCAATATAAAAAATACTGTCCAAGGATTTCTGAAATCAACCTAAGCAGTATTTCCACAGAAGTGATCTAAACAGACCAACCACTCAATTTCAACATGATCATTCTTATACCTGACAATGTAATAAGAATTAGTAGATGAAATGCTGTTCTGTGGATTTAGGTTATTTAGATTCAGTGCCCAATCATGTCAGAGACTACAACTTCAGAATCTTTCCACCTCATTTTGCTCACTGTTAAGATGTAGAAATTGCTGTTGTAATAAAATTTGGGGAAGTTACATAAAGGAACACTATAATACTCATAAATCCTATATATGGGTGTTTCTGAAATATATATTCTGGGATTTTCCTTTTTTCAGTCTTGAAATTTCACACGATGAACAATTAATTAATCTGTCAATTGTCTAAACGCAAACAGAAGAAGTGTGATAAAAAATTCCTTCTTTTAACATAATCTTGGGAGTTTTTCACAACACTACAGAATTATAATCTAGAACAGACTTGGAAACAAATTATGAAAATCTATAACTCAATACTATCTTTTCTATGTACATAAGAGGCAATGACAGTTTTGTTGTTTTTTCTTCTTTTTGTTTTTACTTTTTTAAATTATACTTTAAGTTCTGGGATACATGTGCAGAACAGACAGGTTTGTTACATAGGTATACATGTGCCATGGTGGTTTGCTGCACCCATCAACCCGTCATCTACATTAGGTATTTCTCCTAATGCTATCCCTCCCCTTGCCCCCCACCCCCCAACAGGCCCCAGTGTGTGATATTCCCTTCCCTGTGCCCATATGTTCTCATGGACGAAGCTGGAAACCATCATTCTCAGCAAACGAACACAGGAACAGAAAACCAAACACTGCATGTTCTCACTCATAAGTGGGAGTTGAACAATGAGAGCAATGACAGTTTTAAAAGAATTTTTTTAAGACAGCATCTTGCCCTGTTGCCTCGGTTGGAGTGCAGTGAAGTGATTACAGCTCACTGGACAGTTTGTTTGTTTGTTTGTTTTCTGTTTTTGTTTTTGTTTTTTGAGACGAGTTTTGCTCTTGTTGCCCCAGCTGGAGTGCAGTGGCGCAACCTTGGCTCACTGCAACCTCCACCTCCCGGGTTCAAGCAATTCTCCTGCTTCAGCCTCCCAAGTAGCTGGGATTACAGGCATGCACCACCACGCCCAGCTAATATTTGTATTTTTAGTAGAGTCAGGGTTTCACCATGTTAGTCAGGCTGATCTCAAACTCCTGACCTCAAGTGATCCACCTGCCTCAGCCTTCCAACGTGCTGGGATTACAGGCATGAGCCACTGCACTGGGCCTGGATGGTTTTTAAAAAGACACAAAACACTCTTCAACATATTTCTTAGGCTGGGTGCAGTGGTTCACACCTGTAATCGCAGCACTTTGGGAGGTTGGGGCGGGAGGACTGCCTGAGGCCAGGAGTTTGAGACCAGCTTGGGCAACATAGTGAGCTCCTCTCTCGTAAGTAATTTTTATATATATATATATATACATACATATATATATATAAAATTTATGAAAGTCATACTTTTTTAAAGTTATATCTATAACTTTATTAAAATTTCTTTAATTTTTCCCTACTTGTATTCCTCTACTCCTTTTTATAAATGAGGAAACAGGCCTACAAAGATAACATGAGTTACCCAAGGACAAGACTGGCAAATCGTTCAAGCCTCACCTCCTCTGTAAAGATTTCCCCAACTTCCTTCTCCTACTAGGTGGTCACACAGTCTCTGGATTTCTCAGTTAATGTACTCACTCATTCAACAACTGCTGACCAAATATTTTACTATGTGTCTGTCAGCTACCAAGTTATGCAGAGGATATGTGCATGAGTGTGTGAATAAGTCATTTGAGCTCCTCGAGGCCAGAGAACTCAAGTGTTTGGTGAATAATAATGACAATGGCAATTAAAATAATAACAACCTTTAGACATTTCACATAGATCATGCTATTCAATCCTCACAACAACCTTACAAGGTATATACCATTAACCACATTTTACAGCTAAAGAAACTGAGGGTCAGAGAGGCTAACTAACTTGCCCAGGGCCTCACAGCTAGAAATGAATGCAAAAATGAACAATGAATAAAAGTTAGCACCACTAACAATTTTACACACATGGTAGAAAAGAATGTTCATTTCACCATATTATTTATGTAATAGAGCCTGTGTTTAGCACTGAGAATGTGCACATTTGGAAATTGTTGAAACTTACGTACATAACTGCCAAAAGTAATTTGAGTATCTGAGACATTCTAGAAATAAAAAATACTTATGCTGCACTTTACAATCCACTAATCCATGCAAATGGTTTGTGAAGCAGCTATCATTCCTTTTATAAATAAGAAGAAAAGAGCCACACTGTGCCCAAAGGTTACCAGATCAGAAGAGGGCTGCCTAACAAGCCACGGAGCAACGGCAATCCATATGTTTAGGGGAAATCACATACCAAGGGTAAGAAAAAAGGCCGAGAATCAATGATGTTTTCTAAAAACACAAATTAGAGTCTATGAAATAGCAGTAGTATAATGGTAATCTGCACACCATGGAAGGACTATAGAGAGACCTCTGTAACTGAATGAATATTATCATCCTTTAATTTAAGAAAACATTAAAATCTGCATGTAGGTGAATAGTAATACAGTGTACTTCTATCCTAGATTTAAATATACCAAAATACTCTAACTTCAGAGTTAAAAGCCTGAAATACAGACTGAACATAGTATATTTTGGATATTATTAAACTGCATGAGAGACAGAACAATCCTCATTCTTACCTGCAAATAATTCAAATACTCAAAACAATGATTACAAAGCAAAAAGGGAAGAAAAAGTATATTAAAAGAAATCACAAAGATTGGGGGGGAAAACAATGTACAACAGCCCAGTAATAAATAGAATACAAGAAGCTGGAGTGAAATAGCATGCACTTAGGCACCAAAAAACTGGCTTACATACAATGAAGCAATCATTTCTTATTGTGAGTGGATGTGGGCAACCAAAAATAGCCAATAAACAAATTTAGTTAGGTGGTGACAGGAGGAGGAATGTGAAAGAGAAGGACAGTACTACACTCATCCAGCGTGGACAATAACTCTTGAGGCTAGAAATAATTCAGTTTCCTATCGTAGAAAGACACAAGACAGTAACAGTGGTTTGACACATACCAAGAACTTAGAGTAAATGTAAAGTATCTAAAATTTACTTTGTCACTTCATGAAAGGCTTCCATTTAATTGACAGTCACGCACAAGCTCAGGAATGAAAAGGACATAATCTTAGGAAAACCAAATGATTTTACCTAAAAGCCAGCCATCAGAAATCTGCAAAACACAGTTACAGTGAAAAAGAAATCTTCGTTTTTACCCTAAATATGTTGGTTCTGAGACAGATTTACAGAGAGATAGGATAAAATTACTAGTATTCACAGAAAAGAAGCCAGACCTAGCTTTTCAGACACATCATGAATCGAATATTAAACATAATATTCATTTTGATAAGTGCTTTAAATTGTCTCTCCGTTATAGCCACGCGTGTTCTTAGTCCTCAGAGAATATTGGCATTTTACATTATTGATCCTCCCCTCACTTTTAAACTTCTGTGCAGTCCATTATCCTGATTCTTCTAACTCTATGAGTTATACTCCAAACAACAAGCCCTAGAGCAGTCAATCCCCAAGAATTCGTTCACTCAGTTTTACTTCCACACAGATGACTCCCAAATCTTCACTGCCATTCCATACCTCTCACCCAAATTCCAGTTCAGCATTTCCAGCAATGTACAATTACAAATGGCCTGCACTCAATCCAAAGCCAAAGTAACAATCCATATGACAGAATACTGGGCAGCAGTTAAAGAGGAGATAGAGACAGACAGATACATTAACGGATATGACAAGATCATCAAGTATATACTATTATTAATGAAAAATCAGTATTTCAGCATACTATACAAATATGATCTCACTTTTAAACAAAAAGCTTCCAGAAAGATGTAGAAGAAACTGAACAATGGTTACCTCTAGAGAATGGGGATATGGATGATAGGAGAATTGAGACAGACTCACTGCTTATCTTTGTATCACCTATATTTTAAATTTTACAGCCGGGTACAGTGGCTCACGCCTGTAATCCCAGCACTTTGGGAGACCAAGGCAGGTGGATCACCTGACGTCAGGAGTTAGAGGCCAGCCTGGTGAAACCCCGTCTCTACTAAAAATACAAAAATTAGGCCGGGCACAGTGGCTCACACCTGTAATCCCAGCACTTTGGGAGGCCGAGGCGGGCGGATCACGAGGTCAGGAGATCGAGACCATCCTGGCTTACATGGTAAAATCCCGTCTCTACTAAAAATACAAAAAACAAAACAAAACAAAACAAAACAAAAACATTAGCTGGGCGTCGTGGCGGGCGCCTGTGGTGCCAACTATTCAGGAGGCTGAGGCAGGAGAATGGCATGAACCCAGGAGGCGGAGCTTGCAGTGAGTCAAGATTGCGCCACTGCACTCCAGCCTGGGCAACAGAGCGAGATTCCGTCAAAAATAAAATAAAAAAATTAGCTGGGCACGGTGGTGCACACTTGTAGTCCCAGCTTGTTGGGAGGCTGAGGCAAGAGAATCGCTTGAACCCGGGAGGCGGAGGTTGTATTGAGCTGAGATCGTGCCACTACACTCCAGCCTGGAAGACAGAGCGAGACTCCATCTCAAAAAAATAAAATAAAATAAAATAAAATTTACTATGTGCATCATTACTTTTATAATTTACTGTATAAAAACTAATTAATAAAGAAAAGTAACACAAAATTGTTAAATCTAAATGTTGGAAATACATATTAACTTCAAAACAAACTAGCTTCAGAAATGAAATTTTCCCAGGGTAGAAGTCAGATACTCTATACTAACTCGGGCTCTACAACCAATACCATAGTGGCTCCAGGACAGAAAGAAAGGAGAGCAAGTTCTGTAGCATCTTAAATCCTAGAGCATAAATCCAGAGCCATATTTGGTGGTTCTAGAATCTTCACTGTCATTTGCAACTAAAAAATAAAACCAAAAAATGTGAGAACAGCACACCCCATCAGCTTGTTGGCTGGGGTCAGGTACCTGCTCTGCAATAGTTAACTCAGTCTCTTGATTATTGAAGGTGTACAGTGCTGGCAAACAGCTAGCAGCTCACAGACTCAGCAGCTGCAGCTCACTACATGGTTTTCAGAATTATAGAGAACAATTTCCGTATTTTTATCACAGGATACAGGAATAACTATCCTTTGGAAACCACTCCACCCCACTCCCAACAAACATCTACCTCTGAAACCTTATTACTTCTAGTCTGGCAAGTTAGGAGTAATTAATCAACTATCCTGTCTGCTGGGGCAGGGGAAATGAAAGAAAAAATCTGGAGAGTAAAAGGAGTAGAGAAAGTTCCAAAACAAATTATATTTTGGACAGATGGCCAAGAGTCTGTATTTTCATTGCTAAACAATACATAGATTTACCAGTTAGTTTGGTAGCAAATGCTGATGTTTTATTAAAGAGAAAGACAAAAATAAAAAAGAAACAGATGAAAGAATAAATAGTATATGGAACCTCTACTGAAGAGGTAAGAAATTTAACCAGAAAGTCAAACAACTAAAATTTGCAGTATAGAAACTCTGAAAATGAAGACATGTGTCTTTAAGAAAATCCAACGCAGTATTTTCACAACTTGAATTAGCAGCAGAATGCAGCACGAAATGAATAGACTTTAAAACCATGGAACCGTGTTGGAATCCATGTGATCTTGGGTGAATTACTGATCACTCCTTCTGAATCTCAGTGTTCTTTGTAAAATGGGTTCGATTAAATGAAATAATACATCCAAAATGCCTAACATTAGAGGGATAAATGTCAATTCCCTTTACAAAGTAAGCTTTAAGTTATAAAAGCTTTTTAAACAACCTTATGTCAAAGTTCCTTTAAATGCAGTCAGTACTCCTACCACATTTAAAATGTGAAAATGTTTACAAAAACGTAATAATTCAAGAATAATCTCAAGAAGCAAGGTATACCTGCTTCTTTAATGTACTGAGTAGAACTACAGCTGGAGACAGAAGAATTTTCAGCTTAAAGGAAATATCCAGGAACACAATTTAGGGACATTTGAGACATAGTTCATCAGGTGAAACTGTTGCAGATACAAGGAAAAAATGGAGGGAGCTGAACTGCTTATGTCAAGTACATAGAAGCGTGTTACGGTCATAAAAATTAAGGGAGTCCACAGGAAGTATTTATGAAGACAACTTCAAACAACATGCCCTAAAGCAATCTGTAAAAAGCAGACATGAAGAGACTCGAGAAGGTTGTATACATGCAGAAAAGCAACGGAGTAGCTCTGTTCTCCCTCCAAATGGTCCTAGGATCAAACTCCGTCATCAGGAATCAATATTGCTTCCCTACTCCCATTGAGGCCTGCTATCTGTAGGATCTACATCCTGAGTTCAAAAGGTTTTTCCTCTGTAGAGGTACAGCTTAACTCCCATGGCTTGCATTCTTTCTGGGCTACCAACAATTTAGCTGCTGATTACTTCTTTTACCTTGTTACTTGGCTGTCACTGTGATCATGCACTTCTTTCACGATCACTGGTATTTTTGGAATATCTACTCATTTCTGGAAAATTCTTGGTTCCTTCAGGCAAACACTTGATCTTTTCCTAACATTAAAAACTAGTTTACCTACAAAGTCTAGTTAAAATTTCCAGGAAACATTTTTTCAACACAATGCGACATTCTCCCTATGGTACTAGAAACCCAAATCATTGCATGAATCAATACATGTGAAAGTCATAGTAATTAGTACAAATTAGTAAAGCTGAATTTTTCTGTATGCTGAATTATATACTTTACATATTATTAATCCAGTATTTACATAAAGACTGCATTAACTCAATTCTCCAGCTAATAGCATTACTGGAATCACAAGTATGTAATTTAAAGCATACAAGCAACTTAACCATACTCTTTTAATAGAGTGTATGTACAAACACAATCCATACTAAACTGATAAATTTCTTAATATTAAATCAAGCCATTATAGTGGAAAACCATCATCAACTGTTATTGAAGCAATCCTTGTTCTGTGTTGTTCCAAACATCAGACAATCGCCATGTTAGCATTAGATGAGTGTCATAAATCAATGTGGATCTTAAAAGGCCAAAGAAATCAAAGCCAAACACAAGCTAAAACTAAATTCTTACACAATAAGGCTGAGAAACACAAGTGCATAGAAGATAAAATCCATGTTTTAGCCATTTAGCTTCATTCGATACCTTCCAAAAAGAGTTTATTCCACTTTGTAAGAATTGCAAGCCTCTGAAAAGCCAATCCCAAAATATTACACACATAATCTAAGTTTTAAGCCAATGACTCCCCATCAGAGCTGCACATTAGAATCACACAGAGAGCTTTAAAAAATATCAGTGACCAGGACCCACTCCCAGAAACTCGGATTTCACTGCTTTGACACAGGGCTCTGGCATTGATCTTTCTTAAAAGCTCCCCTGATGATTCTAATATGCAGCCAGGTGGAGAACCACTACTTTAATGCAGGTTCTTGGGACAATAATTGCTCTGAGGTTGATAAACATGCTTTTTTGCCTTTTAATGAGATTTTATTAAAACTACTCAATTCATTCCACAGCTAATGAAAGGCTGTTACATTGCAAGCACTGTGTTAATGGGGAAAGATGTGTAAGAAACATTCCCCGCCCTCAAGAAGCTCCTTATTAGTGAACTAGAGAGATCCATAAATAAGTAACTGTAATTAAATATAAGTGCTCTCGAGGTGTAAGCAAATACAGCATGCCTCACACAGTTGCATGTCATCCTTAAGCAAGGGTCATGCTGCATCATTCCAATTTTAGTGTATGTCCTATCAGAGCAGGAAAGTCAGAAGCTACAGGTTACTAAATAATACGGCAAAGGTACCAACACAAGGTAAAAATGGTGTGTATTTTGTTATTCTTTCATAGACACTGCTGTACCAAGAAAGTAGGCATTTTTCTATGTTTTAATTTGGATGAATTGTCTTAAATTTCCTTCATGTAGTATTACCGGTTGTACACTTACTTATACTTGTAAAAGATACAGTAAATGATCATGACATAAAAATTAGTCATTAACCTTATTTGCATAACGCCTTTCCTTTCCAGTAATTGCTACATTTGCTAAGACAAGAAGTTTTGGGACTACGATAAGGTCGTATTATTGGAGATTTGTTTCAGTCATTTGAAAGATAGTTATGTAGAAAATGTTACAGAACTAACAAGCATTCAAAGGAGTTTCTGCAAGATTTTCAAAAATGAGAAACACAGGGAAAAGAGTTTTAATTTTTAAAAAGGGAAACGACATCCTTCCAATATTTGTAACAAATTGGGCACATGTTCCCTCAAAGACAGCTTTAACAAGGGTAAAGGCTGCAGCCACTGGAAAGAAAACATATTCCAAATAATGATCTTATATTTCAAAACCTCACTAACTCTAGAAGTTGTCTTTCTCAACCAACGGGAAAAAAAACACACTGAAGGGTCTAAATTAGACGAGAACTTTCATTTATGCCATCAATTAAGGCCAAGTACACAGAGGGTAAGTGAGTAGGTGGTTGCGTAGGTAGAGGAGTGAGTGGGAGGTCAATTAGTCTTGAAAAGTGAAATCTATTTTAAAGTACCTTAGTAAAAATTTAAACCTATTAAGATCTAGTGGTGAAAAACAACTTGTGATACTAATTTGGTGAAAAAGAAAACAAAATTCCATAGAACTTGAATAGAAATCAATAAAAAGGTTTTCAGTACATGCGAACATCTTCAAGGGCTTTCTGTTCAAATTCAGAGGTGAACAAATTCTAAGTTAAAAATGTATGCTGTCAAGGTCCCTGCAAGAAAATCTCAAGCTAATTTCAATTTCCAGATCAATATATACTAAGACAATTTACTAGAGAAACCTTCAACCTTTACTCAGGTTGAGGAACACTATTATTACATTCTTTAACAATAAGGCTAGCTTGAATTCATTATTTCACGTAATGGCATTTTATAATTGGCACTGACCAAGTCAGATTTGAATTGGTTTCAAATATGAATGAGATTTCACAGTTCATAGTAGTTAAGGTAGCCATAGAGTACCTATCACCTCAAAATTAGCTTGCTGCCCCTCTTTATGCAGCTCTGAAACAGCCAGAAAAGATGAATTTTCTTCTCCCAGGGGTGTTTCCTGAAAATATTCTATCAATTACAAATCAGCGGAATACTGACTGTGTTAATGTGATTCTGACCATTTCTTTTTGATATCCAAAGAGATCACATCATCGCCCTTCCAGACCTTAAGGAATCAGAACTGGTTACCAAAACTGATTCAGTGATGGCTATTTTCCATCTTCACAATATAATGAACATTTTAATCTCACATTTTCCAATTATGACTTTGTTAGTTCGTTTACATCAGCTATAACTAAGATGCAACAAACGTAATTCACCCACACATACGGTCATTTGGAGGCTCTTGGGAAACACCTAATTTATCTTCACTGGGTGCTGCTAAGAATGAGGAAACCAAGGAGATTTTTGATACATTTTTCTCTCTAGAACTGTGCTATTCACATGTGGCTACTAGGCACCTGAAACGTGGCTGGTCCGACTGGGAAACTGAATTTTGAATTTTATTTAATTTTAATTAATTAAAATTTAAATTTAGAAAAACGTACTTGATTCAGTTATTGGAAAACTTTTATGTATATTGGGTACGTATATTGGGTAACTTGGGTATGTGAATCTACTTTTGTAAATGCACATTTTATGAAACCTAAATACAGATTAAGTATTTCTGATTTTTATCAGAAATGTAGCTTAGTGTCAGAATTGAGATGTGCTGTTAGTGTAAAATACACATTGGGATTTCAAAGACTTAGCATAAAAGATGTAAAATACTTCATTAATATTTTTTCATACTGATTACATGTTTAAGTGTTAAGTTTGGATCTACAGGGTTAAATAAAATATTTTAGTAAAATTAATTGCACCTGTATGTTTTTATTAAATGTGGCTACTAGAAAATTTTAAATTACAAATGTGGCTCATAATATATCTTTTGGACAGTGCTGTTCTAGAACACTTCACAACCACTTTAACAGGACACATTTGGATACTTTCCTTTTAACAGTCTGGCTGGTCATGTAACAATAGGGCAAGGAGTAACATGTCCTCATATCAATTGGGTCTGAGTAAAGTGTGTAGCAAGCTCTACCCACAATTTCACCATGTGAGGCAACACTGTAATACCTCAATATGGAAAGAAAAGGAAACAAATTAGCACTCAAATTGAAATCGTGTACTGCAGACAACTTAAAAGAGATAGGGCCAACTGCTCTAAGGTCTTGGTTTCATTTCCCAACTGTGGACCTTAAAATAGACAATAAAGCACCGCTTCCAAAAAAAAAAAAGAGGTAAGATATTTCAATGGTAGCTCTAGCGATCCTTATTAAGCAAAAATTTGCTCTTAAATCTTATCTCCTCAACTTCTAAAGCCACAGAATACACGCTGTGTTAGGAAATCAACTTCAGATTGCCAGCATTTCCTTCACAAGCAAATTAGCAGGATTGTGCACTTGGAATACTGTTTGACAAGAATGAAAAGGAAACTATTCAAAATAGATTTAAGGAATGGACAATTAGATGAGGAACTGCAGATTTAATTCTCAATCAGCACTGTGATTAATCTGATTCCCTGCTTTTCCCCAGCGTAATTATACAACACAGATGAAAGGATGAGCATTTGGACTGTCAGTTCTATATTCTAGACCAGCCCGGTGACTCAAAGCAGACGGCTCTACCACGCTAACCACCATCCCAACAACAGTCGAGGGGAGCCTCGAGCACTGATTGAACAGTCATTGCATAACGAAGCTTTAAAAATTCGAATGCCCCCAACTCTTTCCACGTTCATGTACACCAGGAGGGAATGTGCTGAAACTGAACGCACCCGGTCTTAAATGATCCCCTCCAATCCGGGCATGGGGTGTACACAAAGGCATCTGTCTAATATCCCGCACAATAGACACACACCCCACAATTAAAACCCTGGACTCACTCTCTCTCTCTCACCACACAAGCAAAGGAAATGCAAGCTGCTCTTTTCAAAAATGGTCTATGGCACATGCAAGGTAACAAAAACCCCAACTGAAGCAACTATAAAATCGGCTGTGCCACGTCCCTGTGCAACCGTCAGATAAAATGCAGGCAGCCGGCCCCACGCCTTACGGGGTGGCCAGCCTCGGCTCGGTGGCCTCAATGGACCGCTGAGAACCCCCAGGCCCCCGCCTGGCAGGAGCTCCAGGTACACGTCTATAAATACTCCAAGATGAGAAGGACGAGAGGGGAAGAGGGGAAGAGGGGAAGGAGAGAGGGCAGGGGGCAGGCCCGGAGGGGGTGCGGGAAGACCGGGGCATCACTGAAATGCATTTTTCCACACTCCCGCTCCCTCGCGTGGAGACTCACTTTCCGATCACCTCGCACAGCTCGTACACATCCTCGAACAGCACGTCGTCGTCGGCCATGGTCCGGAGGGGATAGCGGCCGCAGCGTGGAGGGCTTCGAAAACGGGGGTGGGGGCGCCCAAGAGCTCAGTGCCCAGCCCCGGGATCTTCTCCTCCCCTCAGGACCCGCGAGCCCTCGGTGCCGAGGACGCTCGAGTGGGGCCGCGAGGCCCAGAGA